>NW_027488365.1:20303030-20606060 GCF_051014445.1 Colletes latitarsis | reverse complement strand
TCTGGTTTGGATCACGTAGCAATGTGGTACCACACTGAAACAGTTGATTAAACCTGGTTTCGATCAATATTTTTGAGGATAACGCATGTTAGGTATAGGTTAGGCCGAGGATTTTCACCCATCAGACTCATACTTTCGCATTCTTCACATACTTGTTGAACGGATCATGTGTTTTTTCTGGTTTGGATCACGTAGTAATGTGGGACCACGCTGAAACAATCAATTAAACCTGGTCTTGATAAATATTTTAACGGATAACGCATGTTAGGTCTGGGTTAGGTCTAGGATTTGCCCTCATCAGGCTCATACTTTCGCATATTTCTCATAGTTCATGGCTGGATCCTGGGCTATTTCTGGATTGGATCACGTAGTAATGTGGTACCACACTGAAACAGTCAATTAAACCTGGTTTTGATGAATATTTTAGAGGATAACGCATGTTAGGTCTAGGTTAGGTCTGGGATTTTCTCTCATCAGACTCATACTTTAGCATTCTTCACATACTTGTTGAACTGATCCTGGGTTTTTTCTGGTTTGGATCACGTAGGAATGTGGTACTACACTGAAACAGTCGATTAAACCTGGTTTCGATCAATATCTTAGATGATAACGCAAGTTATGTCTGGGATTGGTCTGGGATTTGCCCTCATCAGACTGATACTTTCGCGTTTTTCACATACTTGTTGAACGGATCCTGGGTTTTTTCTGGTTTGGATCACGTAGTAATGTGGGACCACACTGAAACAATCAATTAAACCTGGTCTTGATAAATATTTTAAAGGATAACGCATGTTAGGTCTGGGATAGGTCTGGGATTTGCCCTCACCAGACTCATTCTTTCGCACACTTCACATACTCGTAGAACAGATTCTGGGTTTTTTCTGGTTAGGATCACGTAGTAATGTGGTACCACACTGAAACAGTCGATTAAATCTGGTTTCGATCAATATTTTAGAGGATAACGCATGTTAGGACTAGGTTAGGCCTGGGATTTTCACTCATCGGGCTCATACTTTCGCATTCTTCACATACTTGTTGAACGGATCCTGGGTTTTTTCTGGTTTGGATCACGTAGTAATGTAGGACCACGCTGAAACAGTCAATTAAACCTGGTTTCGATCAATATTTTAGAGAATAATTCATGTTAGGTCTAGGTTAGGTCTGGGATTTGCTCTCATCAGGCTCATTCTTTCGCATATTTCTCATACTTGATGGCTAGATCCTGGGCTTTTTCTGGATTGCATCACGTAGTAATGAAGTACAACACTGAAACAGTCAATTAAACCTGGTTTCCATCAATATCTTAGAGGACAACGCAAGGTAGGTCTGGGATAGGTCTGGGATTTTCACTCATCAGACTCATACTTTCGCATTCCTCACATACTTGTTGAACGGATCCTGGGTTTTTTCTGGTTTGGATCACGTAGTAATGTGGGACCACACTGAAACAATCAATTAAACCTGGTCTTGATAAATATTTTAAAGGATAACGCATGTTAGGTCTGGGATAGGTCTGGGATTTGCCCTCACCAGACTCATTCTTTCGCACACTTCACATACTCGTAGAACAGATTCTGGGTTTTTTCTGGTTAGGATCACGTAGTAATGTGGTACCACACTGAAACAGTCGATTAAATCTGGTTTCGATCAATATTTTAGAGGATAACGCATGTTAGGACTAGGTTAGGCCTGGGATTTTCACTCATCAGGCTCATACTTTCGCATTCTTCACATACTTGTTGAACGGATCCTGGGTTTTTTCTGGTTTGGATCACGTAGTAATGTAGGACCACGCTGAAACAGTCAATTAAACCTGGTTTCGATCAATATTTTAGAGAATAATTCATGTTAGGTCTAGGTTAGGTCTGGGATTTGCTCTCATCAGGCTCATTCTTTCGCATATTTCTCATACTTGATGGCTAGATCCTGGGCTTTTTCTGGATTGCATCACGTAGTAATGAAGTACAACACTGAAACAGTCAATTAAACCTGGTTTCCATCAATATCTTAGAGGACAACGCAAGGTAGGTCTGGGATAGGTCTGGGATTTTCACTCATCAGACTCATACTTTCGCATTCCTCACATACTTGTTGAACTGATCCTGGGTTTTTTCTGGTTTGGATCACGTAGCAATGTGGTACCACACTGAAACAGTTGATTAAACCTGGTTTCGATCAATATTTTTGAGGATAACGCATGTTAGGTATAGGTTAGGCCGAGGATTTTCACCCATCAGACCCATACTTTCGCATTCTTCACATACTTGTTGAACGGATCATGTGTTTTTTCTGGTTTGGATCACGTAGTAATGTGGGACCACGCTGAAACAATCAATTAAACCTGGTCTTGATAAATATTTTAAAGGATAACGCATGTTAGGTCTGGGTTAGGTCTAGGATTTGCCCTCATCAGGCTCATACTTTCGCATATTTCTCATACTTCATGGCTGGATCCTGGGCTATTTCTGGATTGGATCACGTAGTAATGTGGTACCACACTGAAACAGTCAATTAAACCTGGTTTTGATGAATATTTTAGAGAATAATTCATGTTAGGCCAGACCTAACATGGTTAGGTCTAGGATTTGCCCTCATCAGGCTCATACTTTCGCGTTTTTCACATACTTGTTGAACAGATCCTGGGCTTTTTCTGGATTGCATCACGTAGTAATGAAGTACAACACTGAAACACTCAATTAAACCTGGTTTCCATCAATATTATTGAGGATAACGCATGTTAGGTCTAGGTTAGGCCAGGGATTTTCACTCATCAGACTCATACTTTCGCATTCTTCACATACTTGTTGAACGGATCCTGGGCTATTTCTGGATTGGATCACGTAGTAATGTGGTACCACACTGAAACAGTCAATTAAACCTGGTTTTGATCAATATTTTAGAGAATAACGCAAGGTAGGTCTGGGATAGGTGTGGGATTTTCACTCATCAGACTCATACTTTCGCATTCCTCACATACTTGTTGACCTGATCCTGGGTTTTTTCTGGTTTGGATCACGTAGCAATGTGGTACCACACTGAAACAGTCGATTAAACCTGGTTTCGATCAATATTTTAGAGGATAACGCAAGTTAGGTCTGGGATAGGTCTGGGATTTGACCTCATCAGACTCATACTTTCGCACACTTCACATACCCGTGGAACAGATCCTGGGTTATTTTCTGGTTTGGATCACATAGTAATGTGGTACCACACTGAAACAGTCGATTAAACCAGGTTTCGATCAATATTTTAGAGTATAACTCATGTTAGGTCTAGGTTAGGCCTGGGATTTTCATTTATCAGACTCATACTTTCGCATTCTTCACATACTTGTTGAACGGATTCTGGGTTTTTTCTGGTTTGGATCACGTAGTAATGTGGGACCACACTGAAACAGTCAATTAAACCTGGTTTCGATCAATATTTTAGAGAATAATTCATGTTAGGTCTAGGTTAGGTCTGGGATTTGCTCTCAGCAGGCTCATTCTTTCGCATATTTCTCATACATGTTGAACAGATCCTGGGTTTTTTCTGGTTTGGATCACGTAGTAATGTGGGACCACACTGAAACAATCAATTAAACCTGGTCTTGATAAATATTTTAGAGGATAACGCATGTTAGGTCTGGGTTAGGTCTGGGATTTTCACTCATCAGACTCATACTTTCGCATTCTTCACATACTTGTTGAACGGATCCTGGGCTATTTCTGGATTGGATCACATAGTAATGTGGTACCACACTGAAACAGTCGATTAAACCAGGTTTCGATCAATATTTTTGAGGATAACGCATGTTAGGTCTTGGTTAGGTCTGGGATTTTCACTCATCAGACTCATACTTTCGCATTCTTCACATACTTGTTGAACGGATCATGTGTTTTTTCTGGTTTGGATCACGTAGTAATGTGGGACCACACTGAAACAATCAATTAAACCTAGTCTTGATAAATATTTTAGAGGATAACGCATGTTAGGTCTGGGTTAGGTCTAGGATTTGCCCTCATCAGGCTCATTCTTTCGCATATTTCTCAAACTTGATGGCTAGATCCTGGGCTTTTTCTGGATTGCATCACGTAGTAATGTGGTACCGCACTCAAACATTCAATTAAACCTGGTCTTGATAAATATTTTAGAGGATAACGCATGTTAGGTCTGGGTTAGGTCTAGGATTTGCCCTCATCAGGCTCATACTTTCGCATATTTCTCATACTTCATGGCTAGATCCTGGGTTTTTTCTGGTTTGGATCACGTAGTAGTGTGGTACCACACTGAAACATTCCATTAAACCTGGTTTGGATCAATATTTTAGAGGATAACGCATGTTAGGTCTAGGTTAGGTCTGGGATTTTCACTCATCAGACTCATACTTTCGCATTCTTCACATACTTGTTGAACGGATCCTGGGTTTTTTCTGGTTTGGATCACGTAGTAATGTAGGACCACACTGAAACAGTCAATTAAACCTGGTTTCGATCAATATTTTAGAGAATAATTCATGTTAGGTCTAGGTTAGGTCTGGGATTTGCTCTCATCAGGCTCATACTTTCGCATATTTATCATACTTGATGGCTAGATCCTGGGCTTTTTCTGGATTGCATCACGTAGTAATGAAGTACAACACTGAAACAGTCAATTAAACCTGGTTTCCATCAATATCTTAGAGGACAACGCAAGTTAGGTCTGGGATAGGTCTGGGATTTTCACTCATCAGACTCATACTTTCGCATTCCTCACATACTTGTTGAACTGATCCTGGGTTTTTTCTGGTTTGGATCACGTAGGAATGTGGTACCACACTGAAACAGTCGATTAAACCTGGTTTCGATCAATATTTTAGAGGATAACGCAAGTTAGGTCTGGGATAGGTCTGGGATTTGACCTCATCAGACTCATACTTTCGCACACTTCACATACCCGTTGAACAGATCCTGGGTTATTTTCTGGTTTGGATCACATAGTAATGTGGTACCACACTGAAACAGTCGATTAAACCAGGTTTCGATCAATATTTTAGAGTATAACTCATGTTAGGTCTAGGTTAGGTCTGGGATTTTCACTCATCAGACTCATACTTTCGCATTCTTCACATACTTGTTGAACGGATCCCGGGTTTTTTCTGGTTTGGATCACGTAGTAATGTGGGTCCACACTGAAATAATCAATTAAACCTGGTCTTGATAAATATTTTAGAGGATAACGCATGTTAGGTCTGGGATAGGTCTGGGATTTGCCCTCATCAGGCTCATTCTTTCGCATATTTCTCATACTTGATGGCTAGATCCTGGGCTTTTTCTGGATTGCATCACGTAGTAATGAAGTACAACACTGAAACATTCCATTAAACCTGGTTTGGATCAATATTTTAGAGGATAACGCATGTTAGGTCTAGGTTAGGTCTGGGATTTTCACTCATCAGACTCATACTTTCGCATTCTTCACATACTTGTTGAACGGATCCTGGGTTTTTTCTGGTTTGGATCACGTAGTAATGTGGGTCCACACTGAAACAATCAATTAAACCTGGTCTTGATAAATATTTTAGAGGATAACGCAAGTTAGGTCTGGGATAGGTCTGGGATTTGACCTCATCAGACTCATACTTTCGCACACTTCACATACCCGTTGAACAGATCCTGGGTTATTTTCTGGTTTGGATCACATAGTAATGTGGTACCACACTGAAACAGTCGATTAAACTTGGTTTCCATCAATATCTTAGAGGACAACGCAAGTTAGGTCTGGGATAGGTCTTGGATTTGCCCTCATCAGACTCATACTTTCGCGTTTTTCACATACTTGTTGAACAGATCCTGGGTATTTTCTGGTTTGGATCACGTAGTAGTGTAGGACCACACTGAAACAGTCAATTAAACCTGGTTTCGATCAATATTTTAGAGAATAATTCATGTTAGGTCTAGGTTAGGTCTGGGATTTGCTCTCATCAGGCTCATTCTTTCGCATATTTCTCATACTTGATGGCTAGATCCTGGGCTTTTTCTGGATTGCATCACGTAGTAATGAAGTACAACACTGAAACATTCCATTAAACCTGGTTTGGATCAATATTTTAGAGGATAACGCATGTTAGGTCTAGGTTAGGTCTGGGATTTTCACTCATCAGACTCATACTTTCGCATTCTTCACATACTTGTTGAACGGATCCTGGGTTTTTTCTGGTTTGGATCACGTAGTAATGTGGGTCCACACTGAAACAATCAATTAAACCTGGTCTTGATAAATATTTTAGAGGATAACGCATGTTAGGTCTGGGATAGGTCTGGGATTTGCCCTCATCAGACTCATAATTTCGCACACTTCTCATACTCGTTGAACAGATTCTGGGTTTTTTCTGGTTTGGATCATGTAGTAATGTGGTACCACACTGAAACAGTCGATTAAACCTGGTTTCGATCAATATTTTAGAGGATAACGCATGTTAGGACTAGGTTAGGCCTGGGATTTTCACTCATCAGGCTCATACTTTCGCATTCTTCACATACTTGTTGAACGGATCCTGGGTTTTTTCTGGTTTGGATCACGTAGTAATGTAGGACCACACTGAAACAGTCAATTAAACCTGGCTTCGATCAATATTTTAGAGGATAACGCATGTTAGGTCTGGGTTAGGTCTGGGATTTGCTCTCATCAGGCTCATTCTTTCGCATATTTCTCATACTTGATGGCTAGATCCTGGGCTTTTTCTGGATTGCATCACGTAGTAATGAAGTACAACACTGAAACAGTCAATTAAACCTGGTTTCCATCAATATCTTAGAGGACAACGCAAGTTAGGTCTGGGATAGGTCAGGGATTTTCACTCATCAGACTCATACTTTCGCATTCCTCACATACTTGTTGAACTGATCCTGGGTTTTTTCTGGTTTGGATCACGTAGTAATGTGGGTCCACACTGAAACAATCAATTAAACCTGGTCTTGATAAATATTTTAGAGGATAACGCATGTTAGGTCTGGGATAGGTCTGGGATTTGCCCTCATCAGACTCATACTTTCGCACACTTCACATACTCGTTGAACAGATTCTGGGTTTTTTCTGGTTTGGATCACGTAGTAGTGTGGTACCACACTGAAACATTCCATTAAACCTGGTTTGGATCAATATTTTAGAGGATAACGCATGTTAGGTCTAGGTTAGGTCTGGGATTTTCACTCATCAGACTCATACTTTCGCATTCTTCACATACTTGTTGAACGGATCCCGGGTTTTTTCTGGTTTGGATCACGTAGTAATGTGGGTCCACACTGAAATAATCAATTAAACCTGGTCTTGATAAATATTTTAGAGGATAACGCATGTTAGGTCTGGGATAGGTCTGGGATTTGCCCTCATCAGGCTCATTCTTTCGCATATTTTTCATACTTGATGGCTAGATCCTGGGGTTTTTCTGGATTGCATCACGTAGTAATGAAGTACAACACTGAAACAGTCAATTAAACCTGGTTTCCATCAATATCTTAGAGGACAACGCAAGTTAGGTCTGGGATAGGTCTGGGATTTGCCCTCATCAGACTCATACTTTCGCACACTTCACATACTCGTTGAACAGATTCTGGGTTTTTTCTGGTTTGGATCACGTAGTAATGTGGTACCACACTGAAACAGTCGATTAAACCTGGTTTCGATCAATATTTTAGAGGATAACGCATGTTAGGACTAGGTTAGGCCTGGGATTTTCACTCATCAGGCTCATACTTTCGCATTCTTCACATACTTGTTGAACGGATCCTGGGTTTTTTCTGGTTTGGATCACGTAGTAATGTAGGACCACACTGAAACAGTCAATTAAACCTGGTTTCGATCAATATTTTAGAGAATAATTCATGTTAGGTCTAGGTTAGGTCTGGGATTTGCTCTCATCAGGCTCATACTTTCGCATATTTCTCATACTTCATGGCTAGATCCTTTGCTTTATCTGGATTGTATCACGTAGTAATGAAGTACAACACTGAAACAGTCAATTAAACCTGGTTTCCATCAATATCTTAGAGGACAACGCAAGTTAGGTCTGGGATAGGTCTTGGACTTGCCCTCACCAGGCTCATACTTTCGCGTTTTTCACATACTTGTTGAACAGATCCTGGGTTTTTTCTGGTTTGGATCACGTAGTAATGTAGGACCACACTGAAACAGTCAATTAAACCTGGTTTCGATCAATATTTTAGAGAATAATTCATGTTAGGTCTAGGTTAGGTCTGGGATTTGCTCTCATCATGCTCATTCTTTCGCATATTTCTCATACTTGATGGCTAGATCCTGGGCTTTTTCTGGATTGCATCGCGTAGTAATGAAGTACAACACTGAAACAGTCAATTAAACCTGGTTTCCATCAATATCTTAGAGGACAACGCAAGTTAGGTCTGGGATAGGTCTGGGATTTTCACTCATCAGGCTCTTACTTTCGCATATTTCTCACACTTCATGGCTAGATCCTGGGCTAGTTCTGGAGTGGATCACGTAGTAAAGTGGTACCACACTGAAACATTCAATGAAACCTGGTCTGGATAAATATTTTAGAGGATAACGCATGTTAGGTCTGGGTTAGGTCTAAGATTTGCCCTCATCAGGCTCACATTTTCGCGTTTTTCACATACTTGTTGAACAGATCCTGGGTTTTTTCTGGTTTGGATCACGAAGTAGTGTGGTACCACACTGAAACAGTCCAATAAACCTGGTTTCGCTCAATATTTTAGAGGATAACGCATGTTAGGTCTAGGTTAGGTCTGGGATTTGCTCTCATCAGGCTCATTCTTTCGCATATTTCTCATACTTGATGGCTAGATCCTGGGCTCTTTCTGGATTGTATCACGTAGTAATGTGGGTCCACACTGAAACAATCAATTAAACCTGGTCTTGATAAATATTTTAGAGGATAACGCATGTTAGGTCTGGGATAGGTCTGGGATTTTCACTCATCAGACTCATACTTTCGCATTCCTCACATACTTGTTGAACGGATTCTGGGTTTTTTCTGGTTTGGATCACGTAGTAATGTGGGACCACACTGAAACAGTCAATTAAACCTGGTTTCGATCAATATTTTGGAGAATAATTCATGTTAGGTCTAGGTTAGGTCTGGGATTTGCTCTCAGCAGGCTCATTCTTTCGCATATTTCTCATACATGTTGAACAGATCCTGGGTTTTTTCTGGTTTGGATCACGTAGTAATGTGGGACCACACTGAAACAATCAATTAAACCTGGTCTTGATAAATATTTTAGAGGATAACGCATGTTAGGTCTGGGTTAGGTCTAGGATTTGCCCTCATCAGGCTCACACTTTCGCATATTTCTCATACTTCATGGCTAGATCCTGGGCTGTTTCTGGATTGTATCACGTAGTAATGTGGTACCACGCTGAAACAGTCAATTAAACCTGGTTTCGATCAATATTTTAGAGGATAACGCAAGTTAGGTCTGGGATAGGTCTAGGATTTGCCCTCATCAGGCTCTTACTTTCGCATATTTCTCATACTTCATGGCTAGATCCTGGGCTAGTTCTGGAGCGGATCACGTAGTAAAGTGGTACCACACTGAAACATTCAATGAAACCTGGTCTGGATAAATATTTTAGAGGATAACGCATCTTAGGTCTGGGTTAGGTCTAAGATTTGCCCTCATCAGGCTCACAGTTTCGCGTTTTTCACATACTTGTTGAACAGATCCTGGGTTTTTTCTGGTTTGGATCACGAAGTAGTGTGGTACCACACTGAAACAGTCCATTAAACCTGGTTTCGCTCAATATTTTAGAGGATAACGCATGTTAGGTCTAGGTTAGGTCTGGGATTTGCTCTCATCAGGCTCATTCTTTCGCATATTTCTCATACTTGATGGCTAGATCCTGGGCTTTTTCTGGATTGCGTCACGTAGTAATGTAGTACCACACTGAAACAGTCAATGAAACCTGGTTTCCATCAATATTTTAGAGGATAACGCATGTTAGGTCTAGGTTAGGCCTGGGATTTTCACTCATCAGGCTCATACTTTCGCATTCTTCACATACTTGTTGAACGGATCCTGGGTTTTTTCTGGTTTGGATCACGAAGTAATGTGGGACCACACTGAAACAGTCAATTAAACCTGGTTTCGACCAACATTTTAGAGAATAATTCATGCTAGGTCTAGGTTAGGTCTGGGATTTGCTCTCATCAGGCTCATTCTATCGCATATTTCTCATACTTGATGGCTAGATCCTGGGCTTTTTCTGGATTGCATCACGTAGTAATGAAGTACAGCACTGAAACAGTCAATTAAACCTGGTTTGGATCAATATTTTAGAGGATAACGCATGTTAGGTCTAGGTTAGGTCTGGGATTTTCACTCATCAGACTCATACTTTCGCATTCTTCACATACTTGTTCAACGGATCCTGGGTTTTTTCTGGTTTGGATCACGTAGTAATGTGGTACCGCACTGAAACAGTCAATTAAACCTGGTTTCCATCAATATCTTAGAGGACAACGCAAGTTAGGTCTGGGATAGGTCTGGGATTTTCACTCATCAGACTCATACTTTCGCATTCCTCACATACTTGTTGAACTGATCCTGGGTTTTTTCTGGTTTGGATCACGTAGGAATGTGGTACCACACTGAAACAGTCGATTAAACCTGGTTTCGATCAATATTTTAGAGGATAACGCAAGTTAGGTCTGGGATAGGTCTGGGATTTGACCTCATCAGACTCATACTTTCGCACACTTCACATACCCGTTGAACAGATCCTGGGTTATCTTCTGGTTTGGATCACATAGTAATGTGGTACCACACTGAAACAGTCGATTAAACCAGGTTTCGATCAATATTTTAGAGTATAACTCATGTTAGGTCTAGGTTAGGCCTGGGATTTTCATTTATCAGACTCATACTTTCGCATTCTTCACATACTTGTTGAACAGATCCTGGGTTTTTTCTGGTTTGGATCACGTAGTAATGTAGGACCACACTGAAACAGTCAATTAAACCTGGTTTCGATCAATATTTTAGAGAATAATTCATGTTAGGTCTAGGTTAGGTCTGGGATTTGCTTTCATCAGGCTCATTCTTTCGCATATTTCTCATACTTGATGGCTAGATCCTGGGCTTTTTCTGGATTGCATCACGTAGTAATGAAGTACAACACTGAAACAGTCAATTAAACCTGGTTTCCATCAATATCTTAGAGGACAACGCAAGTTAGGTCTGGGATAGGTCTGGGATTTGCCCTCACCAGGCTCATACTTTCGCGTTTTTCACTTACTTGTTGAACAGATCCTGGGTTTTTTCTGATTTGGATCACGTAGTAGTGTGGTACCACACTGAAACAGTCCATTAAACCTGCTTGCGATCAATATTTTAGAGGATAACGCATGTTAGGTCTGGGTTAGGTCGAGGATTTGCCCTCATCAGGCTCATTCTTTCGCATATTTCTCAAACTTGATGGCTAGATCCTGGTCTTTTTCTGGATTGCATCACGTAGTAATGTGGTACCACACTGAAACATTCAATTAAACCTGGTCTTGATAAATATTTTAGAGGATAACGCATGTTAGGTCTGGGTTAGGTCTAGGATTTGCCCTCATCAGGCTCATACTTTCGCATATTTCTCATACTTCATGGCTAGATCCTTTGCTTTTTCTGGATTGTATCACGTAGTAATGAAGTACAACACTGAAACAGTCAATTAAACCTGGTTTCCATCAATATCTTAGAGGACAACGCAAGTTAGGTCTGGGATAGGTCTTGGACTTGCCCTCACCAGGCTCATACTTTCGCGTTTTTCACTTACTTGTTGAACAGATCCTGGGTTTTTTCTGGTTTGGATCACGTAGTAATGTAGGACCACACTGAAACAGTCAATTAAACCTGGTTTCGATCAATATTTTAGAGAATAATTCATGTTAGGTCTAGGTTAGGTCTGGGATTTGCTTTCATCAGGCTCATTCTTTCGCATATTTCTCATACTTGATGGCTAGATCCTGGGCTTTTTCTGGATTGCATCACGTAGTAATGAAGTACAACACTGAAACAGTCAATTAAACCTGGTTTCCATCAATATCTTAGAGGACAACGCAAGTTAGGTCTGGGATAGGTCTGGGATTTGCCCTCATCAGACTCATACTTTCGCACACTTCACATACTCGTTGAACAGATTCTGGGTTTTTTCTGGTTTGGATCACGTAGTAATGTGGTACCACACTGAAACAGTCGATTAAACCTGGTTTCGATCAATATTTTAGAGGATAACGCATGTTAGGTCTAGGTTAGGCCTGGGATTTTCACTCATCAGGCTCATACTTTCGCATTCTTCACATACTTGTTGAACGGATCCTGGGTTTTTTCTGGTTTGGATCACGTAGTAATGTGGGACCACACTGAAACAGTCAATTAAACCTGGTTTCCATCAATATCTTAGAGGACAACGCAAGTTAGGTCTGGGATAGGTCTGGGATTTTCACTCATCAGACTCATACTTTCGCATTCCTCACATACTTGTTGAACTGATCCTGGGTTTTTTCTGGTTTGGATCACGTAGGAATGTGGTACCACACTGAAACACTCGATTAAACCTGGTTTCGATCAATATTTTAGAGGATAACGCAAGTTAGGTCTGGGATAGGTCTGGGATTTGACCTCATCAGACTCATACTTTCGCACACTTCACATACCCGTTGAACAGATCCTGGGTTATTTTCTGGTTTGGATCACATAGTAATGTGGTACCACACTGAAACAGTCGATTAAACCAGGTTTCGATCAATATTTTAGAGTATAACTCATGTTAGGTCTAGGTTAGGCCTGGGATTTTCATTTATCAGACTCATACTTTCGCATTCTTCACATACTTGTTGAACTGATCCTGGGTTTTTTCTGGTTTGGATCACGTAGGAATGTGGTACCACACTGAAACAGTCGATTAAACCTGGTTTCGATCAATATTTTAGATGATAACGCAAGTTATGTCTGGGATAGGTCTGGGATTTGGCCTCATCAGACTGATACTTTCGCATTCTTCACATACTTGTTGAACGGATCCTAGGTTTTTTCTGGTTTGGATCACGTAGTAATGTGGTACCACACTGAAACAGTCGATTAAACCTGGTTTCGATCAGTATTTTAGAGGATAACGCAAGATAAGTCTGGGATAGGTCTGGGATTTGACCTCATCAGACTCATACTTTCGCGTTTTTCACATACTTGTTGAACAGATCCTGGGTTTTTTCTGATTTGGATCACGTAGTAGTGTGGTACCACACTGAAACAGACCATTAAACCTGCTTGCGATCAATATTTTAGAGGATAACACATGTTAGGTCTGGGTTAGGTCGAGGATTTGCCCTCATCAGGCTCATTCTTTCGCATATTTCTCAAACTTGATGGCTAGATCCTGGTCTTTTTCTGGATTGCATCACGTAGTAATGTGGTACCACACTGAAACATTCAATTAAACCTGGTCTTGATAAATATTTTAGAGGATAACGCATGTTAGGTCTGGGTTAGGTCTAGGATTTGCCCTCATCAGGCTCATACTTTCGCATATTTCTCATACTTCATGGCTAGATCCTTTGCTTTTTCTGGATTGTATCACGTAGTAATGAAGTACAACACTGAAACAGTCAATTAAACCTGGTTTCCATCAATATCTTACAGGACAACGCAAGTTAGGTCTGGGATAGGTCTTGGACTTGCCCTCACCAGGCTCATACTTTCGCGTTTTTCACTTACTTGTTGAACAGATCCTGGGTTTTTTCTGGTTTGGATCACGTAGTAATGTAGGACCACACTGAAACAGTCAATTAAACCTGGTTTCGATCAATATTTTAGAGAATAATTCATGTTAGGTCTAGGTTAGGTCTGGGATTTGCTTTCATCAGGCTCATTCTTTCGCATATTTCTCATACTTGATGGCTAGATCCTGGGCTTTTTCTGGATTGCATCACGTAGTAATGAAGTACAACACTGAAACAGTCAATTAAACCTGGTTTCCATCAATATCTTAGAGGACAACGCAAGTTAGGTCTGGGATAGGTCTGGGATTTGCCCTCATCAGACTCATACTTTCGCACACTTCACATACTCGTTGAACAGATTCTGGGTTTTTTCTGGTTTGGATCACGTAGTAATGTGGTACCACACTGAAACAGTCGATTAAACCTGGTTTCGATCAATATTTTAGAGGATAACGCATGTTAGGTCTAGGTTAGGCCTGGGATTTTCACTCATCAGGCTCATACTTTCGCATTCTTCACATACTTGTTGAACGGATCCTGGGTTTTTTCTGGTTTGGATCACGTAGTAATGTGGGACCACACTGAAACAGTCAATTAAACCTGGTTTCGATCAATATTTTAGAGGATAACGCAAGTTAGGTCTGGGATAGGTCTGGGATTTGACCTCATCAGACTCATACTTTCGCACACTTCACATACTCGTTGAACAGATCCTGGGTTATTTTCTGGTTTGGATCACATAGTAATGTGGTACCACACTGAAACAGTCGATTAAACCAGTTTTGGATCAATATTTTAGAGGATAACGCATGTTAGGTCTAGGTTAGCCCTGGGATTATCACTCATCAGACTCATACTTTCGCATTCCTCACATACTTGTTGAACTGATCCTGGGTTTTTTCTGGTTTGGATCACGTAGTAATGTGGTACCACACTGAAACAGTCGATTAAACCTGGTTTCGATCAATATTTTAGAGGATAACGCATGTTAGGTCTAGGTTAGCCCTGGGATTATCACTCATCAGACTCATACTTTCGCATTCTTCACATACTTGTTGAACGGATCCTGGGTTTTTTCTGGTTTGGATCACGAAGTAATGTGGGACCACACTGAAACAGTCAATTAAACCTGGTTTCGACCAACATTTTAGAGAATAATTCATGCTAGGTCTAGGTTAGGTCTGGGATTTGCTCTCATCAGGCTCATTCTATCGCATATTTCTCATACTTGATGGCTAGATCCTGGGCTTTTTCTGGATTGCATCACGTAGTAATGAAGTACAGCACTGAAACAGTCAATTAAACCTGGTTTGGATCAATATTTTAGACGATAACGCGTGTTAGGTCTAGGTTAGGTCTGGGATTTTCACTCATCAGACTCATACTTTCGCATTCTTCACATACTTGTTCAACGGATCCTGGGTTTTTTCTGGTTTGGATCACGTAGTAATGTGGTACCACACTGAAACATTCCATTAAACCCGGTTTGGATCAATATTTTAGCGGATAACGCATGTTAGGTCTAGGTTAGGTCGGGGATTTTCACTCATCAGACTGATACTTTCGCATTCTTCACATACTTGTTGAACGGATCCTGGGTTTTTTCTGGTTTGGATCACGTAGTAATGTGGTACCACACTGAAACAGTCGAATAAACCTGGTTTCGATCAGTATTTTAGAGGATAACGCAAGATAAGTCTGGGATAGTTCTGGGATTTGACCTCATCAGACTCATACTTTCGCGTTTTTCACATACTTGTTGAACAGATCCTGGGTTTTTTCTGGTTTGGATCACGTAGTAGTGTGGTACCACACTGAAACAGTCCATTAAACCTGCTTGCGATCAATATTTTAGAGGATAACGCATGTTAGGTCTGGGTTAGGTCTAGGATTTGCCCTCATCAGGTTCATTCTTTCGCATATTTCTCAAACTTGATGGCTAGATCCTGGGCTTTTTCTGGATTGCATCACGTAGTAATGTGGTACCACACTGAAACATTCAATTAAACCTGGTCTTGAAAAATATTTTAGAGGATAACGCATGTTAGGTCTGGGTTAGGTCTAGGATTTGCCCTCATCAGGCTCATACTTTCGCATATTTCTCATACTTCATGGCTAGATCCTTTGCTTTTTCTGGATTGTATCACGTAGTAATGAAGTGCAATACTGAAACAGTCAATTAAACCTGGTTTTCATCAATATCTTAGAGGACAACGCAAGTTAGGTCTGGGATAGGTCTTGGACTTGCCCTCACCAGGCTCATACTTTCGCGTTTTTCACATACTTGTTGAACAGATCCTGGGTTTTTTCTGGTTTGTATCACGTAGTAGTGTGGTACCACACTGAAACAGTCCATTAAACCTGGTTTGGATGAATATTTTAGAGGATAACGCATGTTAGGTCTAGGTTAGGTCTGGGATTTTCACTCATCAGACTCATACTTTCGCATTCCTCACATACTTGTTGAACTGATCCTGGGTTTTTTCTGGTTTGGATCACGTAGTAATGTGGTACCACACTGAAACAGTCGATTAAACCTGGTTTCGATCAATATTTTAGAGGATAACGCAAGTTAGGTCTGGGATAGGTCTGGGATTTGACCTCATCAGACTCATACTTTCGCACACTTCACATACTCGTTGAACAGATCCTGGGTTATTTTCTGGTTTGGATCACATAGTAATGTGGTACCACACTGAAACAGTCGATTAAACCAGGTTTCGATCAATATTTTAGAGTATAACTCATGTTAGGTCTAGGTTAGGCCTGGGATTTTCATTTACCAGACTCATACTTTCGCATTCTTCACATACTTGTTGAACGGATTCTGGGTTTTTTCTGGTTTGGATCACGTAGTAATGTGGGACCACACTGACACAGTCAATTAAACCTGGTTTCGATCAATATTTTAGAGAATAATTCATGTTAGGTCTAGGTTAGGTCTGGGATTTGCTCTCAGCAGGCTCTTTCTTTCGCATATATCTCATACATGTTGAACAGATCCTGGTTTTTTTCTGGTTTGGATCACGTAGTAATGTGGGACCACACTGAAACAATCAATTAAACCTGGTCTTGATAAATATTTTAGAGGATAACGCATGTTAGGTCTGGGTTAGGTCTAGGATTTGCCCTCATCAGGCTCATACTTTCGCATATTTCTCATACTTCATGGCTAGATCCTGGGCTGTTTCTGGATTGTATCACGTAGTAATGTGGTACCACGCTGAAACAGTCACTTAAACCTGGTTTCGGTCAATATTTTAGCGGATAACGCAAGTTAGGTCTGGGATAGGTCTAGGATTTGCCCTCATCAGGCTCTCACTTTCGCATATTTCTCATACTTCATGGCTAGATCCTGGGCTAGTTCTGGAGTGGATCACGTAGTAAAGTGGTACCACACTGAAACATTCAATGAAACCTGGTCTGGATAAATATTTTAGAGGATAACGCATCTTAGGTCTGGGTTAGGTCTAAGATTTGCCCTCATCAGGCTCACAGTTTCGCGTTTTTCACATACTTGTTGAACAGATCCTGGGTTTTTTCTGGTTTGGATAACGAAGTAGTGTGGTACCACACTGAAACAGTCCATTAAACCTGGTTTCGCTCAATATTTTAGAGGATAACGCATGTTAGGTCTAGGTTAGGTCTGGGATTTGCTCTCGTCAGGCTCATTCTTTCGCATATTTCTCATAGTTGATGGCTAGATCCTGGGTTATTTTCTGGTTTGGATCACATAGTAATGTGGTACCACACTGAAACAGTCGATTAAACCAGGTTTCGATCAATATTTTTGAAGATAACGCATGTTAGGTCTAGGTTAGGCCTGGGATTTTCACTCATCAGACTCATACTTTCGCATTCTTCACATACTTGTTGAACGGATCGTGGGTTTTTTCTGGTTTGGATCACGTAGTAATGTGGTACCACACTGAAACAGTCGATTAAACCTGGTTTCGATCAAAATTTTAGAGGATAACGCAAGTTAGGTCTGGGATAGGTCTGGGATTTGACCTCATCAGACTCATACTTTCGCACACTTCACATACGCCTTGAACAGATCCTGGGTTTTTTCTGGTTTGGATCACGTAGTAATATGGGACCACACTGAAACAGTCAATTATACCTGGTTTCGATCAATATTTTAGAGAATACTTCATGTTAGGTCTAGGTTAGGTCTGGGATTTGCTCTCATCAGGCGCTTTCTTTCGCATATTTCTTATACATGTTGAACAGATCCTGGGATTTTTCTGGTATCGAACCCGTAGTAATGTGGGACCACACTGAAACAATCAATTAAACCTGGTCTTGATAAATATTTTAGAGGATAACGCATGTTAGGTCTGGGTTAGGTCTAGGATTTGCCCTCATCAGGCTCATACTTTCGCATATTTCTCATACTTCATGGCTAGATCCTGGGCTGTTTCTGGATTGTATCACGTAGTAATGTGGTACCACGCTGAAACAGTCAATTAAACCTGGTTTCGATCAATATTTTAGAGGATAACGCAAGTTAGGTCTGGGATAGGTCTAGGATTTGCCCTCATCAGGCTCTTACTTTCGCATATTTCTCATACTTCATGGCTAGATCCTGGGCAATTTCTGGATTGGATCACGTAGTAAAGTGGTACCACACTGAAACATTCAATGAAACCTGGTCTGGATAAATATTTTAGAGGATAACGCATCTTATGTCTGGGTTAGGTGTAAGATTTGCCCTCATCAGGCCCACAGTTTCGCGTTTTTCACATTCTTGATGAACAGATCCTGGGTTTTGTCTGGTTTGGATCACGTAGTAATGTGGTACCACACTGAAACAGTCGATTAAACCTGGTTTCGATCAATATTTTAGAGGATAACGCAAGTTAGGTCTGGGATAGGTCTGGGATTTGACCTCATCAGACTCATACTTTCGCACACTTCACATACTCGTTGAACAGATCCTGGGTTATTTTCTGGTTTGGATCACATAGTAATGTGGTACCACACTGAAACAGTCGATTAAACCAGGTTTCGATCAATATTTTAGAGTATAACTCATGTTAGGTCTAGGTTAGGCCTGGGATTTTCATTTATCAGACTCATACTTTCGCATTCTTCACATACTTGTTGAACGGATTCTGGGTTTTTTCTGGTTTGGATCACGTAGTAATGTGGGACCACACTGACACAGTCAATTAAACCTGGTTTCGATCAATATTTTAGAGAATAATTCATGTTAGGTCTAGGTTAGTTCTGGGATTTGCTCTCAGCAGGCTCTTTCTTTCGCATATTTCTCATACATGTTGAACAGATCCAGGGTTTTTTCTGGTTTGGATCACGTAGTAATGTGGGACCACACTGAAACAATCAATTAAACCTGGTCTTGATAAATATTTTAGAGGATAACGCATGTTAGGTCTGGGTTAGGTCTAGGATTTGCCCTCATCAGGCTCATACTTTCGCATATTTCTCATACTTCATGGCTAGATCCTGGGCTGTTTATGGATTGTATCACGTAGTAATGTGGTACCACGCTGAAACAGTCAATTAAACCTGGTTTCGATTAATATTTTAGAGGATAACGCAAGTTAGGTCTGGGATAGGTCTAGGATTTGCCCTCATCAGGCTCTTACTTTCGCATATTTCTCATACTTCATGGCTAGATCCTGGGCTAGTTCTGGAGTGGATCACGTAGTAAAGTGGTACCACACTGAAACATTCAATGAAACCTGGTCTGGATAAATATTTTAGAGGATAACGCATCTTAGGTCTGGGTTTGGTCTAAGATTTGCCCTCATCAGGCTCACCGTTTCGTGTTTTTCACATACTTGTTGAACAGATCCTGGGTTTTTTCTGGTTTGGATCACGAAGTAGTGTGGTACCACACTGAAACAGTCCATTAAACCTGGTTTCGCTCAATATTTTAGAGGATAACGCATGTTAGGTCTAGGTTAGGTCTGGGATTTGCTCTCATCAGGCTCATTCTTTCGCATATTTCTCATACTTGATGGCTAGATCCTGGGATTTTTCTGGTTTGGATCACGTAGTAATGTGGTACCACACTGAAACGGTAAATTAAACCTGGTTTCCAACAATATTTTAGAGGATAACGCAAGTTAGGTCTGGGATAGGTCTGGGATTTGCCCTCATCAGGCTCATACTTTCGCATTCTTCACATACTTGTTGAACTGATCCTGGGTTTTTTCTGGTTTGGATCACGTAGTAATGTGGTACCACACTGAAACAGTCGACTAAACCTGGTTTCGATCAATATTTTTGAGGATAACGCATGTTAGGTCTAGGTTAGGCCTGGGATTTTCACACATCAGACTCTTACTTTCGCATTCTTCACATAGTTGTTGAACGGATCCTGGGTTTTTCCTGGTTTGGATCACGTAGTAATGTGGGACCACACTGAAACAGTCAATTAAACCTTCGATCAATATTTTAGAGAATAATTCCTGTTAGGTCTAGGTTAGGTCTGGGATTTGCTCTCGTCAGGCTCATTCTTTCGCATATTTCTCATACTTGATGGCTAGATCCTGGGTTATTTTCTGGTTTGGATCACATAGTAATGCGGTACCACACTGAAACAGTCGATTAAACCAGGTTTCGATCAATATTTTACAGTATAACTCATGTTAGGTCTAGGTTAGGCCTGGGATTTTCACTGATCAGACTCATACTTTCGCATTCTTCACATACTCGTAAACGGATCCTGGGTTTTTTCTGGTTTGGATCACGTAGTAATGTGGTACCACAATGAAACAGTCGATTAAACCAAGTTTCGATCAATATTTTAGAGGATAACGCAAGTTAAGTCTGGGATTGGTCTGGGATTTGACCTCATCAGACTCATACTTTCGCACACTTCACATACTCGTTGAACAGATCCTGGGTTATTTTCTGGTTTGGATCACATAGTAATGTGGTACCACACTGAAACAGTCGATTAAACCAGGTTTCGATCAATATTTTTGAAGATAACGCATGTTAGGTCTAGGTTAGGCCTGGGATTTTCACTCATCAGACTCATACTTTCGCATTCTACACATACTTGTTGAAGGGATCGTGGGTTCTTTCTGGTTTGGATCACGTAGTAATGTGGTACCACACTGAAACAGTCGATTAAACCTGGTTTCGATCAAAATTTTAGAGGATAACGCAAGTTAGGTCTGGGATAGGTCTGGGATTTGACCTCATCAGACTCATACTTTCGCACACTTCACATACGCCTTGAACAGATCCTGGGTTATTTTCTGGTTTGGATCACATAGTAATGTGGAACCACACTGAAACAGTCGATTAAACCAGGTTTCGATCAATATTTTAGAGGATAACGCATGTTAGGTCTAGGTTAGGCCTGGGATTTTCAATCATCAGACTCATACTTTCGCACACTTCACATACTCCTTGAACGGATCCTGGGTTTTTTCTGGTTTGGATCACGTAGTAATATGGGACCACACTGAAACAGTCAATTATACCTGGTTTCGATCAATATTTTAGAGAATAATTCATGTTAGGTCTAGGTTAGGTCTGGGATTTGCTCTCATCAGGCGCTTTCTTTCGCATATTTCTCATACATGTTGAACAGATCCTGGGATTTTTCTGGTATGGAACCCGTAGTAATGTGGGACCACACTGAAACAATCAATTAAACCTGGTCTTGATAAATATTATAGAGGATAACGCATGTTAGGTCTGGGTTAGGTCTAGGATTTGCCCTCATCAGGCTCATACTTTCGCATATTTCTCATACTTCATGGCTAGATCCTGGGCTGTTTCTGGATTGTATCAGGTAGTAATGTGGTACCACGCTGAAACAGTCAATTAAACCTGGTTTCGATCAATATTTTAGAGGATAACGCAAGTTAGGTCTGGGATAGGTCTAGGATTTGCCCTCATCAGGCTCTTACTTTCGCATATTTCTCATACTTCATGGCTAGATCCTGGGCAATTTCTGGATTGGATCACGTAGTAAAGTGGTACCACACTGAAACATTCAATGAAACCTGGTCTGGATAAATATTTTAGAGGATAACGCATCTTATGTCTGGGTTAGGTGTAAGATTTGCCCTCATCAGGCTCACAGTTTCGCGTTTTTCACATTCTTGATGAACAGATCCTGGGTTTTGTCTGGTTTGGATCACGTAGTAATGTGGTACCACACTGAAACAGTCGATTAAACCTGGTTTCGATCAATATTTTAGAGGATAACGCAAGTTAGGTCTGGGATAGGTCTGGGATTTGACCTCATCAGACTCATACTTTCGCACACTTCACATACTCGTTGAACAGATCCAGGGTTTTTTCTGGTTTGGATCACATAGTAATGTGGTACCACACTGAAACAGTCGATTAAACCAGGTTTCGATCAATATTTTTGAAGATAACGCATGTTAGGTCTAGGTTAGGCCTGGGATTTTCACTCATCAGACTCACACTTTCGCATTCTTCACATACTTGTTGAACGGATCGTGGGTTTTTTCTGGTTTGGATCACGTAGTAATGTGGTACCGCACTGAAACAGTCGATTAAACCTGGTTTCCATCAATATCTTAGAGGACAATGCAAGTTAGGTCTGGGATAGGTCTGGGACTTGCCCTCATCAGGCTCATACTTTCGCGTTTTTCACATACTTGTTGAACAGATCCTGGGTTATTTTCTGGTTTGGATCACATAGTAATGTGGTACCACACTGAAACAGTCGTTTAAACCAGGTTTCGATCAATATTTAAGAGTATAACTCATGTTAGGTCTAGGTTAGGCCTGGGATTTTCATTTATCAGACTCATACTTTCGCATTCTTCACATACTTGTTGAACGGATTCTGGGGTTTTTCTGGTTTGGATCACGTAGTAATGTGGGACCACACTGACACAGTCAATTAAACCTGGTTTCGATCAATATTTTAGAGAATAATTCATGTTAGGTCTAGGTTAGGTCTGGGATTTGCTCTCAGCAGGCTCTTTCTTTCGCATATTTCTCATACATGTTGAACAGATCCTGGGTTTTTTCTGGTTTGGATCACGTAGTAATGTGGGACCACACTGAAACAATCAATTAAACCTGGTCTTGATAAATATTTTAGAGGATAACGCATGTTAGGTCTGGGTTAGGTCTAGGATTTGCCCTCATCAGGCTCATACTTTCGCATATTTCTCATACTTCATGGCTAGATCCTGGGCTGTTTATGGATTGTATCACGTAGTAATGTGGTACCACGCTGAAACAGTCAATTAAACCTGGTTTCGATTAATATTTTAGAGGATAACGCAAGTTAGGTCTGGGATAGGTCTAGGATTTGCCCTCATCAGGCTCTTACTTTCGCATATTTCTCATACTTCATGGCTAGATCCTGGGCTAGTTCTGGAGTGGATCACGTAGTAAAGTGGTACCACACTGAAACATTCAATGAAACCTGGTCTGGATAAATATTTTAGAGGATAACGCATCTTAGGTCTGGGTTAGGTCTAAGATTTGCCCTCATCAGGGTCACAGTTTCGCGTTTTTCACGTACTTGTTGAACAGATCCTGGGTTTTTTCTGGTTTGGATCACGAAGTAGTGTGGTACCACACTGAAACAGTCCATTAAACCTGGTTTCGCTCAATATTTTAGAGGATAACGCATGTTAGGTCTAGGTTAGGTCTGGGATTTGCTCTCATCAGGCTCATTCTTTCGCATATTTCTCATACTTGATGGCTAGATCCTGGGATTTTTCTGGTTTGGATCACGTAGTAATGTGGTACCACACTGAAACAGTCAATTAAACCTGGTTTCGATTAATATTTTAGAGGATAACGCAAGTTAGGTCTGGGATAGGTCTAGGATTTGCCCTCATCAGGCTCATACTTTCGCATTCTTCACATACTTGTTGAACTGATCCTGGGTTTTTTCTGGTTTGGATCACGTAGTAATGTGGTACCACACTGAAACAGCCGACTAAACCAGGTTTCGATCAATATTTTTGAGGATAACGCATGTTAGGTCTAGGTTAGGCCTGGGATTTTCACACATCAGACTCTTACTTTCGCATTCTTCACATAGTTGTTGAACGGATCCTGGGTTTTTCCTGGTTTGGATCACGTAGTAATGTGGGACCACACTGAAACAGTCAATTAAACCTTCGATCAATATTTTAGAGAATAATTCCTGTTAGGTCTATGTTAGGTCTGGGATTTGCTCTCGTCAGGCTCATTATTTCGCATATTTCTCATACTTGATGGCTAGATCCTGGGCTTTTTCTGGATTGCATCACGTAGTAATGTGGTACCACACTGAAACATTCAATTAAACCTGGTCTTGATAAATATTTTAGAGGATAACGCATGTTAGGTCTGGGTTAGGTCTAGGATTTGCCCTCATCAGGCTCATACTTTCGCATATTTCTCATACTTCATGGCTAGATCCTTTGCTTTTTCTGGATTGTATCACGTAGTAATGTGGTACCACAATGAAACAGTCGATTAAACCAAGTTTCGATCAATATTTTAGAGGATAACGCAAGTTAAGTCTGGGATTGGTCTGGGATTTGACCTCATCAGACTCATACTTTCGCACACTTCACATACTCGTTGAACAGATCCTGGGTTATTTTCTGGTTTGGATCACATAGTAATGTGGTACCACACTGAAACAGACGATTAAACCAGGTTACGATCAATATTTTTGAAGATAACGCATGTTAGGTCTAGGTTAGGCCTGGGATTTTCACTCATCAGACTCATACTTTCGCATTCTTCACATACTTGTTGAACGGATCGTGGGTTTTTTCTGGTTTGGATCACGTAGTAGTGTGGTACCACACTGAAACAGTCGATTAAACCTGGTTTCGATCAATATTTTAGAGGACAACGCAAGTTAGGTCTGGGATAGGTCTGGGATTTGACCTCATCAGACTCATACTTTCGCATTCTCCACATACTTGATGAACGGATCCTGGGTTTTTTCTGGTTTGGATCACGAAGTAATGTGGGACCACACTGAAACAGACAATTAAACCTGGTCTCGATCAATATTTTAGAGAATAATTCATGTTAGGTCTAGGTTAGGTCTGGGATTTGCTCTCATCCGGCTCATTCTTTCGCATATTTCTCATACTTGATGGCTAGATCCTGGGCTTTTTCTGGATTGCATCACGTAGTAATGAAGTACAGCACTGAAACAGTCAATTAAACCTGGTTTCCATCAATATCTTAGAGGACAACACAAGTTAGGTCTGGGATATGTCTGGGATTTGCCCTCATCAGGCTCATACTTTCGCGTTTTTCACATACTTGTTGAACAGAACCTGGGTTTTTTCTGGTTTGGATCACGTAGTAGTGTGGTACCACACTGAAACAGTCCATTAAACCTGGTTTGGATCAATATTTTAGAGGATAACGCATGTTAGGTCTAGGTTAGGTCTGGGATTTTCACTCATCAGGGTCATACTTTCGCAGTTTTAACATGCATGTTGACCTGATCGAGGGTTTTCTTTGCTTTGGATCACGTAGTAAAGTGGTACCACACATACACAGTCAATTAAACCTGGTTTCGATCAATATTTTAGAGCATTACGCATGTTAGGTCTGGGATAGGTCTCGGATTTGCCCTCATCAGACTCATACTTTCGCACACTTGACACACTCGCTGATCAGATCCTGGGTTTTTTTCTGGTTTGGATCACGTAGTAATGTGGTACCACACTGAAAGATTCAATTAAAACTGGTCTTGATAACTATTTTAGAGGATAACGCATGTTAGGTCTGGGTTACGTCTGTGATTTGCCCTCATCAGCGTCATACTTTCGCAGTTTTAACATGCATGTTGACCTGATCGAGGGTTTTCTTTGCTTTGGATCACGTAGTAAAGTGGTACCACACTAACACAGTCAATTAAACCTGGTTTCGATCAATATTTTACAGGATAACGCATGTTATGTCTGGGATAGGTCTCGGATTTGCCCTCATCAGACTCATACTTTCGCACACTTGACACACTCGTTGATCAGATCCTGGGTTTTTTTCTGGTTTGGATCACGTAGTAATGTGGTACGACACTGAAACATTCAATTAAAACTGGTCTTGATAACTATTTTAGAGGATAACGCATGTTAGGTCTGCGTTACGTCTGTGATTTGCCCTCATCAGCGTCATACTTTCGCAGTTTTAACATGCATGTTGACCTGATCGAGGGTTTTCTTTGCTTTGGATCACGTAGTAAAGTGGTACCACACTAAAACAGTCAATTAAACCTGGTTTCGATCAATATTTTAGAGGATATCGCAAGTTAGGTCTGGGAAAGGTCTGGGATTTTCACTCATCAGACTCATACTTTCGCATTCTACACATACTTGTTGAACGGATCCTGGGTTTTTTCTGGTTTGGATCACGTAGTAATGTGGGACCACACTGAAACAATCAATTAAACCTGGTCTTGATAAATATTTTAGAGGATAACGCATGTTAGGTCTGGGTTAGGTCTAGGATTTGCCCTCGTCAGGCTCATACTTTCGCATATTTCTCATACTGCAAGGCTAGATCCTGGGCTGTTTCTGGATTGTATCACATAGTAATGTGGTACCACACTGAAACAGTCGATTAAACCAGGTTTCGATCAATACTTTTGAGGATAACGCATGTTATGTCTGGGTTAGATCTAGGATTTGCACTCGTCCGGCTGATACTTTCGCATATTTCTCATACTTCATGGCTAGATCCTGGGCTTTTTCTGCTTTGGACCACGTAGTAATGTGGGACCACACTGAAACAATCAATTAAACCTGGTCTTGATAAATATTTTAGAGGATAACGCATGTTAGGTCTGGGTTAGGTCTAGGATTTGCCCTCATCAGGCTCATACTTTCGCATATTTCTCATACTTCAAGGCTAGATCCTGGGCTGTTTCTGGATTGTATCACATAGTAATGTGGTACCACACTGAAACAGTCAATTAAACCTGGTTTCGATCAATATTTTAGAGAATAATTCATGTTAGGTCTAGGTTAGGTCTGGGATTTACTCTCATCAGGCTCATTCTTTCGCATATTACTCATACTTGATGGCTAGATCCTGGGCTTTTTCTGGTTTGGATCACGTAGTAATGTGGGACCACACTGAAACGATCAATTAAACCTGGTCTTGATAAATATTTTAGAGGATAACGCATGTTAGGTCTGGGTTAGGTCTAGGATTTGCCCTCATCAGGCTCATACTTTCGCTTATTTCTCATACTTCAAGGCTAGATCCTGGGCTGTTTCTGGATTGTATCACATAGTAATGTGGTACCACACAGAAACAGTCGATTAAACCAGGTTTCGATCAATACTTTTGAGGATAACGCATGTTATGTCTGGGTTAGGTCTAGGATTTGCTCTCGTCAGGCTGATACTTTCGCATATTTCTCATACTTCATGGCTAGACACTGGGCTATTTCTGGATTGGATCACGTAGTAATGAGGTACCACACCGAAACGGTCAATTAAACCTGGTTTCGATCAATATTTTAGAGGATAACGCAAGTTAGGCCTGGGATAGGTCTGGGATTTGCCCTCATCTGGCTCATACTTTCGCATTCTTCACATACTTGTTGAACTGATCCTGGGTTTTTTCTGGTTTGGATCACGTAGTAATGTGGTACCACACTGAACAGTCAATTAAACCTGGTTCCGATTAATATTTTAGAGGATAACGCCGGTTATGTCTGGGTTAGGTCTGGTATTTGCCCTCATCTGGCTCGTACATTCGCATTTTTCGCATACTTGTTGGCCAGATCCTGGGCTTTTTCTGGTTTGGATCACGTAGTAATGTGGTACCACACTGAAACAGTCAATAGAAGCTGGTTCCGAATAGTATTTCAGAGGATAACGCAGGTTACGTCTGTGTTAGTTCTGGTATTCGCAATCATCTGGCTCATACTTTCGCGTTTTTCGCATACTTGTTTGCCATATCCTGGATTTTTTCTGCTTTGGATCCCGTAATAATGTGGTTCCACACCGAAGCAGTGAATTAAACCAGGTTGCGGTTAATATTCTAAAGGATATCGCCGGCTATGTTTTGGTTAGGTCTGGGATTTACCCTCATCTGGCTCGTACTTTCGCATTTTTCAAATACTTGTTGGCCAGATCCCGGGTTTTTTCTCGTTTGGATAACGTAGTAATGTGGTACCACACTGAAGCAGTCAATTAAACCTGGTTCCGATTAATATTTTAGAGGATTACGCCGGTTATGTCTCGGTTAGGTCTGGGTTTTGCCCTCATCTGGTTCGTACATTCCCATTTTTCGCATACTTGTTGGCCAGATCCTGGGCTTTTTCAAGTTTGGATCACGTAGTAATGTGGTACCACACCGATACAATCAACTAAACCTGGTTCCGATTAATATTTTAGAGGATAACGCCGGTTATGCCTGGGTTAGGTCTGGTATTTGCCCCACATCTGGCTCGTACTTTCGCATTTTTCGCATACTTGTCGGGCAGTTCCTGGTCTTTTTCTGGTTTGGATCACGTAGTAATGCGGTACCACACTGAAACAGTTAATTAAACCTGGTTCCGATTAATATTTTAGAGGATAACGCCGGTTATATCTCGGTTAGGTCTGGGATTTGCCCTCATCTGGCTCGTACTTTCGCATTTTTCGCATACTTGTAGCCCAGATCCAGGCCTTTTTCTGGCTTTGACCACGTAGTATTGTGGTACCACATCGAAGCAGTCAATTAAAACTGGTTGCGATTAATATTTTAGAGGATAGCGCCGGTTATGTCTCGGTTAGGTCTGGGATTTGCCCTCATCTGTCTCGTACTTTCGCAATTTTCCCATACTTGTTGGCCAGATCCTGGCATTTTTCTGGCTTGGTCCACGGAGTAATGTGGTTCCACACCGAAACAGTCAATTATTCCAGGATGCGATTAATATTTTAGAGGATAACGCCGGCTACGTCTCGGTTAGGTCTGGGATTTGCCCCCATCTGGCTCATACTTTCGCGTTTTTCGCATACTTGTTGGCCAGACCCTGGGTTTTTTCTGCTTTGGATCCCGTAATTATGTGGTTCCACACCGAAGCAGTGAATGAAACCAGGTTGCGATTAATATTTTAAGGGATATCGCCGGCTAAGTCTCGGTTAGGTCTGGGATTTGCCCTCATCTGGCACGTACTTTCGCATTTTTCAAATATTTGTCGGCCAGATCCTGGCCTTTTTCTGGCTTGGACCACGTAGTGATGTGGTACCACACTGAAACAGTCAATTAAACCTGGTTCCGATTAATATTTTAGAGGATAACGCCGGTTATGTCTGGGTTAGGTCTGGTATTTGCCCTCATCTGGCTCGTACCTTCGCATTTTTCGCATACTTGTTGGCCAGATCCTGGGTTTTTTCTGGTTTGGATCCCGTAGTAATGAGGTGCCACACCGAGACAGTCAATTAATCCAGGATGCGATTAATATTTTAGAGGATAACGCCGGTTATGTCTCGGTTAGGTCTGGTATTTGCCCTCATCTGGCTCGTACTTTCGCATTTTTCAAATACTTGTCGGTCAGTTCCTGGCCTTTTTCTGGTTTGGATCACGTAGTAATGCGGTACCACACTGAAACAGTTATTTAAACCTGGTTCCGATTAATATTTTAGAGGATAACGCCGGTTACATCCCGGTTAGGTCTGGGAATTGCCCTCATCTGGCTCGTACTTTCGCATTTTTCCCATACTTGTTGGCCAGATCCTGGCCTTTTTCTGGCTTGGATCAGGTAGTAATGTGGTACCACACCGAAACATTCAATTAAACCTGGTTCCGATTAATATTTTAGAGGATAACGCCGGTTATGTCTGGGTTAGGTCTGGTATTTGCCCCTCATCTGGCTCGTACTTTCGTATTTTTCGCATACTTGTCGGTCAGTTCCTGGCCTTTTTCTGGTTTGGATCACGTAGTAATGCGGTACCACACTGAAACAGTTATTTAAACCTGGTTCCGATTAATATTTTAGAGGATAACGCCGGTTACATCCCGGTTAGGTCTGGGATTTGCCCTCATCTGGCTCGTACTTTCGCATTTTTCGCATACTTGTTGGCCAGAACCTGGCCTTTTTCTGGCTTTGACCACGTAGTATTGTGGTACCACATCGAAGCAGTCAATTAAACCTGGTTGCGATTAATATTTTAGAGGATAGCGCCGGTTATGTCTCGGTTAGGTCTGGGATTTGCCCTCATCTGTCTCGTTCTTTCACATTTTTCAAGTACTTGTTGGCCAGAACCTGGCCTTTTTCTGGCTTTGACTACGTAGTATTGTGGTACCACATCGAAGCAGTCAATTAAACCTGGTTGCGATTAATATTTTAGAGGATAGCGCCGGTTATGTCTCGGTTAGGTCTGGGATTTGCCCTCATCTGTCTCGTACTTTCACATTTTTCAAGTACTTGTTGGCCATATCCTGGATTTTTTCTGCTTTGGATCCCATAATAATGTGGTTCCACACCGAAGCAGTGAATTAAACCAGGTTGCGGTTAATATTCTAAAGGATATCGCCGGCTATGTCTCGGTTAGGTCTGGGATTTACCCTCATCTGGCTCGTACTTTCGCATTTTTCAAATACTTTTTGGCCAGATCCTGGGTTTTTTCTGGTTTGGATAACGTAGTAATGTGGTACCACACTGAAACAGTCAATTAAACCTGGTTCCGATTAATATTTTAGAGGATAACGCCGGTTATGTCTGGGTTAGGTCTGGTATTTGCCCTCATCTGGCTCGTACATTCGCATTTTTCGCATACTTGTTGGCCAGATCCTGGGCTTTTTCTGGTTTGGATCACGTAGTAATGTGGTACCACACTGAAACAGTCAATAGAAGCTGGTTCCGAATAGTATTTCAGAGGATAACGCAAGTTACGTCTGGGTTAGTTCTGGTATTCGCAATCATCTGGCACATACTTTCGCGTTTTTCGCATACTTGTTGGCCATATCCTGGATTTTTTCTGCTTTGGATCACGTAGTAATGTGGTACCACACCGATACAGTCAACTAAACCTGGTTCCGATTAATATTTTAGAGGATAACGCCGGTTATGCCTGGGTTAGGTCTGGTATTTGCCCCACATCTGGCTCGTACTTTCGCATTTTTCGCATACTTGTCGGGCAGTTCCTGGTCTTTTTCTGGTTTGGATCACGTAGTAATGCGATACCACACTGAAACAGTTAATTAAACCTGGTTCCGATTAATATTTTAGAGGATAACGCCGGTTATATCTCGGTTAGGTCTGGGATTTGCCCTCATCTGGCTCGTACTTTCGCATTTTTCGCATACTTGTAGCCCAGATCCAGGCCTTTTTCTGGCTTTGACCACGTAGTATTGTGGTACCACATCGAAGCAGTCAATTAAAACTGGTTGCGATTAATATTTCAGAGGATAGCGCCGGTTATGTCTCGGTTAGGTCTGGGATTTGCCCTCATCTGTCTCGTACTTTCGCAATTTTCCCATACTTGTTGGCCAGATCCTGGCATTTTTCTGGCTTGGTCCACGGAGTAATGTGGTTCCACACCGAAACAGTCAATTATTCCAGGATGCGATTAATATTTTAGAGGATAACGCCGGCTATGTCTCGGTTAGGTCTGGGATTTGCCCCCATCTGGCTCATACTTTCGCGTTTTTCGCATACTTGTTGGCCAGGCCCTGGGTTTTTTCTGCTTTGGATCCCGTAATTATGTGGTTCCACACCGAAGCAGTGAATTAAACCAGGTTGCGATTAATATTTTAAGGGATATCGCCGGCTAAGTCTCGGTTAGGTCTGGGATTTGCCCTCATCTGGCACGTACTTTCGCATTTTTCAAATATTTGTCGGCCAGATCCTGGCCTTTTTCTGGCTTGGACCACGTAGTGATGTGGTACCACACTGAAACAGTCAATTAAACCTGGTTCCGAGTAATATTTTAGTGGATAACGCCGGTTATGTCTGGGTTAGGTCTGGTATTTGCCCTCATCTGGCTCGTACTTTCGCATTCTTCGCATACTTGTTGGCCAGATCCTGGCCTTTTTCTGGCTTTGACCACGTAGTAACGTGGTACCACACTGAAACAGTCAATTAAACCTGGTTCGAATTAGTATTTTAGAGGATAACGCAGGTTACGTCCGTGTTGGTTCTGGTATTCGAAATCATCTGGCTCATACTTTCGCGTTTTTCACATACTTGTTGGCCAGATCCTGGGTTTTTTCTGCTTTGGATCCCGTAATAATGTGGTTCCACACCGAAGCTGTGAATTAAACCAGGTTGCGGTTAATATTCTAAAGGATATCGCCGGCTATGTCTCGGTTAGGTCTGGGATTTGCCCTCATCTGGCTCGTACTTTCGCATTTTTCCCATACTTGTTGGCCAGATCCTGGCCTTTTCTGGCATTGACCACGTAGTATTGTGGTACCACAACGAAGCAGTCAATTAAACCTGGTTGCGATTAATATTTTAGAGGATAGCGCCGGTTATGTCTCGGTAAAGTCTGGGATTTGCCCTCATCTGTCTCGTACTTTCACATTTTTCAAATACTTGTTGGCCAGATCCTGGGTTTTTTCTGGTTTGGATAACGTAGTAATGTGGTACCACACTGAAACAGTCAATTAAACCTGGTTCCGATAAATATTTTAGAGGATAACGCCGGTTATGTCTCGGTTAGGTCTGGGATTTGCCCTCATCTGGTTCGTACATTCGCATTTTTCGCATACTTGTTGGCCAGATCCTGGGCTTTTTCTGGTTTGGATCACGTAGTAATGTGGTACCACACTGAAACAGTCAATAGAAGCTGGTTCCGAATAGTATTTTAGAGGATAACGCAGGTTACGTCTGGGTTAGTTCTGGTATTCGCAATCATCTGGCTCATACTTTCGCGTTTTTCGCATACTTGTTGGCCAGATACAGGATCTTTTCTGCTTTGGATCCCGTAATAATGTGGTTCCACACCGAAGCAGTGAATTAAACCAGGTTGCGGATAATATTCTAAAGGATATCGCCGGCTATGTCTCGGTTAGGTCTGGGATTTGCCCTCATCTGGCTCGTACTTTCGCATTTTTCAAATACTTTTTGGCCAGATCCTGGGTTTTTTCTGGTTTGGATAACGTAGTAATGTGGTACCACACTGAAACAGTCAATTAAACCTGGTTCCGATTAATATTTTAGAGGATAACGCCGGTTATGCCTGGGTTAGGTCTGGTATTTGCCCCACATCTGGCTCGTACTTTCGCATTTTTCGCATACTTGTCGGGCAGTTCCTGGTCTTTTTCTGGTTTGGATCACGTAGTAATGCGGTACCACACTGAAACAGTTAATTAAACCTGGTTCCGATTAATATTTTAGAGGATAACGCCGGTTATATCTCGGTTAGGTCTGGGATTTGCCCTCATCTGGCTCGTACTTTCGCATTTTTCGCATACTTGTAGCCCAGATCCAGGTCTTTTTCTGGCTTTGACCACGTAGTATTGTGGTACCACATCGAAGCAGTCAATTAAAACTGGTTGCGATTAATATTTTAGAGGATAGCGCCGGTTATGTCTCGGTTAGGTCTGGGATTTGCCCTCATCTGTCTCGTACTTTCGCAATTTTCCCATACTTGTTGGCCAGATCCTGGCATTTTTCTGGCTTGGTCCACGGAGTAATGTGGTTCCACACCGAAACAGTCAATTATTCCAGGATGCGATTAATATTTTAGAGGATAACGCCGGCTATGTCTCGGTTAGGTCTGGGATTTGCCCCCATCTGGCTCATACTTTCGCGTTTTTCGCATACTTGTTGGCCAGACCCTGGGTTTTTTCTGCTTTGGATCCCGTAATTATGTGGTTCCACACCGAAGCAGTGAATTAAACCAGGTTGCGATTAATATTTTAAGGGATATCGCCGGCTAAGTCTCGGTTAGGTCTGGGATTTGCCCTCATCTGGCACGTACTTTCGCATTTTTCAAATATTTGTCGGCCAGATCCTGGCCTTTTTCTGGCTTGGACCACGTAGTGATGTGGTACCACACTGAAACAGTCAATTAAACCTGGTTCCGAGTAATATTTTAGTGGATAACGCCGGTTATGTCTGGGTTAGGTCTGGTATTTGCCCTCATCTGGCTCGTACTTTCGCATTTTTCGCATACTTGTTGGCCAGATCCTGGCCTTTTTCTGGCTTTGACCACGTATTATTGTGGTACCACATCGAAGCAGTCAATTAAACCTGGTTGCGATTAATATTTTAGAGGATAGCGCCGGCTATGTCTCGGTTAGGTCTGGAATTTGCCCTCATCTGGCTCGTACTTTCGCATTTTTCAAATACTTGTTGGCCTGATCCTGGGTTTTTTCTGGTTTGGATAACGTAGTAATGTGGTACCACACTGAAACAGTCAATTAAACCTGGTTCCGATTAATATTTTGGAGGATAACGCCGGTTATGTCTCGGTTAGGTCTGGGATTTGCACTCATCTGGTTCGTACATTCGCATTTTTCGCATACTTGTTGGCCAGATCCTGGGCTTTTTCTGGTTTGGATCACGTAGTAATGTGGTACCACACTGATACAGTCAATAGAAGCTGGTTCCGAATAGTATTTTAGAGGATAACGCAGGTTACGTCTGGGTTAGTTCTGGTATTCGCAATCATCTGGCTCATACTTTCGCGTTTTTCGCATACTTGTTGGCCAGATCCAGGATTTTTTCTGCTTTGGATCCCGTAATAATGTGGTTCCACACCGAAGCAGTGAATTAAACCAGGTTGCGGTTAATATTCTAAAGGATATCGCCGGCTATGTCTCGGTTAGGTCTGGGAATTGCCCTCATCTGGCTCGTACTTTCGCATTTTTCGCATACTTGTTGGCCAGATCCTGGCCTTTTTCTGGCTTTGACCACGTATTATTGTGGTATCACATCGAAGCAGTCAATTAAACCTGGTTGCGATTAATATTTTAGAGGATAGCGCCGGTTATGTCTCGGTTAGGTCTGGAATTTGCCCTCATCTGGCTCGTACTTTCGCATTTTTCAAATACTTGTTGGCCTGATCCTGGGTTTTTTCTGGTTTGGATAACGTAGTAATGTGGTACCACACTGAACAGTCAATTAAACCTGGTTCCGATTAATATTTTAGAGGATAACGCCGGTTATGTCTGGGTTAGGTCTGGTATTTGCCCTCATCTGGCTCGTACATTCGCATTTTTCGCATACTTGTTGGCCAGATCCTGGGCTTTTTCTGGTTTGGATCACGTAGTAATGTGGTACCACACTGAAACAGTCAATAGAAGCTGGTTCCGAATAGTATTTCAGAGGATAACGCAGGTTACGTCTGTGTTAGTTCTGGTATTCGCAATCATCTGGCTCATACTTTCGCGTTTTTCGCATACTTGTTTGCCATATCCTGGATTTTTTCTGCTTTGGATCCCGTAATAATGTGGTTCCACACCGAAGCAGTGAATTAAACCAGGTTGCGGTTAATATTCTAAAGGATATCGCCGGCTATGTTTTGGTTAGGTCTGGGATTTACCCTCATCTGGCTCGTACTTTCGCATTTTTCAAATACTTGTTGGCCAGATCCCGGGTTTTTTCTGGTTTGGATAACGTAGTAATGTGGTACCACACTGAAGCAGTCAATTAAACCTGGTTCCGATTAATATTTTAGAGGATTACGCCGGTTATGTCTCGGTTAGGTCTGGGTTTTGCCCTCATCTGGTTCGTACATTCCCATTTTTCGCATACTTGTTGGCCAGATCCTGGGCTTTTTCAAGTTTGGATCACGTAGTAATGTGGTACCACACCGATACAATCAACTAAACCTGGTTCCGATTAATATTTTAGAGGATAACGCCGGTTATGCCTGGGTTAGGTCTGGTATTTGCCCCACATCACAATGTGGTTCCACACCGAAGCAGTGAATTAAACCAGGTTGCGGTTAATATTCTAAAGGATATCGCCGACTATGTCTCGGTTAGGTATGGGATTAGCCCTAATCTGGCTCGTACTTTCGCATTTTTCAAACACTTGTTGGCCAGATCCTGGCCTTTTTCTGGCTTGGATCAGGTAGTAATGTGGTACCACACCGAAACATTCAATTAAACCTGGTTCCGATTAATATTTTAGAGGATAACGCCGGTTATGTCTGGGTTAGGTCTGGTATTTGCCCCTCATCTGGCTCGTACTTTCGTATTTTTCGCATACTTGTCGGTCAGTTCCTGGCCTTTTTCTGGTTTGGATCACGTAGTAATGCGGTACCACACTGAAACAGTTATTTAAACCTGGTTCCGATTAATATTTTAGAGGATAACGCCGGTTACATCCCGGTTAGGTCTGGGATTTGCCCTCATCTGGCTCGTACTTTCGCATTTTTCGCATACTTGTAGCCCAGATCCAGGCCTTTTTCTGGCTTTGACCACGTAGTATTGTGGTACCACATCGAAGCAGTCAATTAAAACTGGTTGCGATTAATATTTTAGAGGATAGCGCCGGTTATGTCTCGGTTAGGTCTGGGATTTGCCCTCATCTGTCTCGTACTTTCGCAATTTTCCCATACTTGTTGGCCAGATCCTGGCATTTTTCTGGCTTGGTCCACGGAGTAATGTGGTTCCACACCGAAACAGTCAATTATTCCAGGATGCGATTAATATTTTAGAGGATAACGCCGGCTATGTCTCGGTTAGGTCTGGGATTTGCCCCCATCTGGCTCATACTTTCGCGTTTTTCGCATACTTGTTGGCCAGACCCTGGGTTTTTTCTGCTTTGGATCCCGTAATTATGTGGTTCCACACCGAAGCAGTGAATTAAACCAGGTTGCGATTAATATTTTAAGGGATATCGCCGGCTAAGTCTCGGTTAGGTCTGTGATTTGCCCTCATCTGGCACGTACTTTCGCATTTTTCAAATATTTGTCGGCCAGATCCTGGCCTTTTTCTGGCTTGGACCACGTAGTAATGAGGTGCCACACCGAGACAGTCAATTAATCCAGGATGCGATTAATATTTTAGAGGATAACGCCGGTTATGTCTCGGTTAGGTCTGGTATTTGCCCTCATCTGGCTCGTACTTTCGCATTTTTCAAATACTTGTCGGTCAGTTCCTGGCCTTTTTCTGGTTTGGATCACGTAGTAATGCGGTACCACACTGAAACAGTTATTTAAACCTGGTTCCGATTAATATTTTAGAGGATAACGCCGGTTACATCCCGGTTAGGTCTGGGAATTGCCCTCATCTGGCTCGTACTTTCGCATTTTTCCCATACTTGTTGGCCAGATCCTGGCCTTTTTCTGGCTTGGATCAGGTAGTAATGTGGTACCACACCGAAACATTCAATTAAACCTGGTTCCGATTAATATTTTAGAGGATAACGCCGGTTATGACTGGGTTAGGTCTGGTATTTGCCCCTCATCTGGCTCGTACTTTCGTATTTTTCGCATACTTGTCGGTCAGTTCCTGGCCTTTTTCTGGTTTGGATCACGTAGTAATGCGGTACCACACTGAAACAGTTATTTAAACCTGGTTCCGATTAATATTTTAGAGGATAACGCCGGTTACATCCCGGTTAGGTCTGGGATTTGCCCTCATCTGGCTCGTACTTTCGCATTTTTCGCATACTTGTAGCCCAGATCCAGGCCTTTTTCTGGCTTTGACCACGTAGTATTGTGGTACCACATCGAAGCAGTCAATTAAAACTGGTTGCGATTAATATTTTAGAGGATAGCGCCGGTTATGTCTCGGTTAGGTCTGGGATTTGCCCTCATCTGTCTCGTACTTTCGCAATTTTCCCATACTTGTTGGCCAGATCCTGGCATTTTTCTGGCTTGGTCCACGGAGTAATGTGGTTCCACACCGAAACAGTCAATTATTCCAGGATGCGATTAATATTTTAGAGGATAACGCCGGCTATGTCTCGGTTAGGTCTGGGATTTGCCCTCATCTGGCTCGTACTTTCGCATTTTTCCCATACTTGTTGGCCAGATCCTGGCCTTTTCTGGCATTGACCACGTAGTATTGTGGTACCACAACGAAGCAGTCAATTAAACCTGGTTGCGATTAATCTTTTAGAGGATAGCGCCGGTTATGTCTCGGTTAAGTCTGGGATTTGCCCTCATCTGTCTCGTACTTTCACATTTTTCAAATACTTGTTGGCCAGATCCTGGGTTTTTTCAGGTTTGGATAACGTAGTAATGTGGTACCACACTGAAACAGTCAATTAAACCTGGTTCCGATAAATATTTTAGAGGATAACGCCGGTTATGTCTCGGTTAGGACTGGGATTTGCCCTCATCTGATTCGTACATTCGCATTTTTCGCATACTTGTTGGCCAGATCCTGGGTTTTTTCTGGTTTGGATCACGTAGTAATGTGGTACCACACTGAAACAGTCAATAGAAGCTGGTTCCGAATAGTATTTTAGAGGATAACGCAGGTTACGTCTGGGTTAGTTCTGGTATTCGCAATCATCTGGCTCATACTTTCGCGTTTTTCGCATACTTGTTGGCCAGATACAGGATTTTTTCTGCTTTGGATCCCGTAATAATGTGGTTCCACACCGAAGCAGTGAATTAAACCAGGTTGCGGTTAATATTCTAAAGGATATCGCCGACTATGTCTCGGTTAGGTATGGGATTAGCCCTAATCTGGCTCGTACTTTCGCATTTTTCAAACACTTGTTGGCCAGATCCTGGGTTTTTTCTGGTTTGGATAGCGTAGTAATGTGGTACCACACTGAAACAGTCAATTAAACCTGGTTCCGATTAATATTTTAGAGGATAACGCCGGTTATGTCTGGGTTAGGTCTGGTATTTGCCCTCATCTGGCTCGTACCTTCGCATTTTTCGCATACTTGTTGGCCAGATCCTGGGTTTTTTCTGGTTTGGATCCCGTAGTAATGAGGTGCCACACCGAGACAGTCAATTAATCCAGGATGCGATTAATATTTTAGAGGATAACGCCGGTTATGTCTCGGTTAGGTCTGGTATTTGCCCTCATCTGGCTCGTACTTTCGCATTTTTCAAATACTTGTCGGTCAGTTCCTGGCCTTTTTCTGGTTTGGATCACGTAGTAATGCGGTACCACACTGAAACAGTTATTTAAACCTGGTTCCGATTAATATTTTAGAGGATAACGCCGGTTACATCCCGGTTAGGTCTGGGAATTGCCCTCATCTGGCTCGTACTTTCGCATTTTTCCCATACTTGTTGGCCAGATCCTGGCCTTTTTCTGGCTTGGATCAGGTAGTAATGTGGTACCACACCGAAACATTCAATTAAACCTGGTTCCGATTAATATTTTAGAGGATAACGCCGGTTATGTCTGGGTTAGGTCTGGTATTTGCCCCTCATCTGGCTCGTACTTTCGCATTTTTCGCATACTTGTCGGGCAGTTCCTGGTCTTTTTCTGGTTTGGATCACGTAGTAATGCGGTACCACACTGAAACAGTTAATTAAACCTGGTTCCGATTAATATTTTAGAGGATAACGCCGGTTATATCTCGGTTAGGTCTGGGATTTGCCCTCATCTGGCTCGTACTTTCGCATTTTTCGCATACTTGTAGCCCAGATCCAGGCCTTTTTCTGGCTTTGACCACGTAGTATTGTGGTACCACATCGAAGCAGTCAATTAAAACTGGTTGCGATTAATATTTTAGAGGATAGCGCCGGTTATGTCTCGGTTAGGTCTGGGATTTGCCCTCATGTGTCTCGTACTTTCGCAATTTTCCCATACTTGTTGGCCAGATCCTGGCATTTTTCTGGCTTGGTCCACGGAGTAATGTGGTTCCACACCGAAACAGTCAATTATTCCAGGATGCGATTAATATTTTAGAGGATAACGCCGGCTATGTCTCGGTTAGGTCTGGGATTTGCCCCCATCTGGCTCATACTTTCGCGTTTTTCGCATACTTGTTGGCCAGACCCTGGGTTTTTTCTGCTTTGGATCCCGTAATTATGTGGTTCCACACCGAAGCAGTGAATTAAACCAGGTTGCGATTAATATTTTAAGGGATATCGCCGGCTAAGTCTCGGTTAGGTCTGGGATTTGCCCTCATCTGGCACGTACTTTCGCATTTTTCAAATATTTGTCGGCCAGATCCTGGCCTTTTTCTGGCTTGGACCACGTAGTGATGTGGTACCACACTGAAACAGTCAATTAAACCTGGTTCCGAGTAATATTTTAGTGGATAACGCCGGTTATGTCTGGGTTAGGTCTGGTATTTGCCCTCATCTGGCTCGTACTTTCGCATTCTTCGCATACTTGTTGGCCAGATCCTGGCCTTTTTCTGGCTTTGACCACGTAGTAACGTGGTACCACACTGAAACAGTCAATTAAACCTGGTTCGAATTAGTATTTTAGAGGATAACGCAGGTTACGTCCGTGTTGGTTCTGGTATTCGAAATCATCTGGCTCATACTTTCGCGTTTTTCACATACTTGTTGGCCAGATCCTGGGTTTTTTCTGCCTTGGATCCCGTAATAATGTGGTTCCACACCGAAGCTGTGAATTAAACCAGGTTGCGGTTAATATTCTAAAGGATATCGCCGGCTATGTCTCGGTTAGGTCTGGGATTTGCCCTCATCTGGCTCGTACTTTCGCATTTTTCCCATACTTGTTGGCCAGATCCTGGCCTTTTCTGGCATTGACCACGTAGTATTGTGGTACCACAACGAAGCAGTCAATTAAACCTGGTTGCGATTAATATTTTAGAGGATAGCGCCGGTTATGTCTCGGTTAAGTCTGGGATTTGCCCTCATCTGTCTCGTACTTTCACATTTTTCAAATACTTGTTGGCCAGATCCTGGGTTTTTTCAGGTTTGGATAACGTAGTAATGTGGTACCACACTGAAACAGTCAATTAAACCTGGTTCCGATAAATATTTTAGAGGATAACGCCGGTTATGTCTCGGTTAGGACTGGGATTTGCCCTCATCTGATTCGTACATTCGCATTTTTCGCATACTTGTTGGCCAGATCCTGGGCTTTTTCTGGTTTGGATCACGTAGTAATGTGGTACCACACTGAAACAGTCAATAGAAGCTGGTTCCGAATAGTATTTTAGAGGATAACGCAGGTTACGTCTGGGTTAGTTCTGGTATTCGCAATCATCTGGCTCATACTTTCGCGTTTTTCGCATACTTGTTGGCCAGATACAGGATTTTTTCTGCTTTGGATCCCGTAATAATGTGGTTCCACACCGAAGCAGTGAATTAAACCAGGTTGCGGTTAATATTCTAAAGGATATCGCCGACTATGTCTCGGTTAGGTATGGGATTAGCCCTAATCTGGCTCGTACTTTCGCATTTCTCAAACACTTGTTGGCCAGATCCTGGGTTTTTTCTGGTTTGGATAGCGTAGTAATGTGGTACCACACTGAAACAGTCAATTAAACCTGGTTCCGATTAATATTTTAGAGGATAACGCCGGTTATGTCTGGGTTAGGTCTGGTATTTGCCCTCATCTGGCTCGTACCTTCGCATTTTTCGCATACTTGTTGGCCAGATCCTGGGTTTTTTCTGGTTTGGATCCCGTAGTAATGAGGTGCCACACCGAGACAGTCAATTAATCCAGGATGCGATTAATATTTTAGAGGATAACGCCGGTTATGTCTCGGTTAGGTCTGGTATTTGCCCTCATCTGGCTCGTACTTTCGCATTTTTCAAATACTTGTCGGTCAGTTCCTGGCCTTTTTCTGGTTTGGATCACGTAGTAATGCGGTACCACACTGAAACAGTTATTTAAACCTGGTTCCGATTAATATTTTAGAGGATAACGCCGGTTACATCCCGGTTAGGTCTGGGAATTGCCCTCATCTGGCTCGTACTTTCGCATTTTTCCCATACTTGTTGGCCAGATCCTGGCCTTTTTCTGGCTTGGATCAGGTAGTAATGTGGTACCACACCGAAACATTCAATTAAACCTGGTTCCGATTAATATTTTAGAGGATAACGCCGGTTATGTCTGGGTTAGGTCTGGTATTTGCCCCTCATCTGGCTCGTACTTTCGTATTTTTCGCATACTTGTCGGTCAGTTCCTGGCCTTTTTCTGGTTTGGATCACGTAGTAATGCGGTACCACACTGAAACAGTTATTTAAACCTGGTTCCGATTAATATTTTAGAGGATAACGCCGGTTACATCCCGGTTAGGTCTGGGATTTGCCCTCATCTGGCTCGTACTTTCGCATTTTTCGCATACTTGTTGGCCAGAACCTGGCCTTTTTCTGGCTTTGACCACGTAGTATTGTGGTACCACATCGAAGCAGTCAATTAAACCTGGTTGCGATTAATATTTTAGAGGATAGCGCCGGTTATGTCTCGGTTAGGTCTGGGATTTGCCCTCATCTGTCTCGTTCTTTCACATTTTTCAAGTACTTGTTGGCCAGAACCTGGCCTTTTTCTGGCTTTGACCACGTAGTATTGTGGTACCACATCGAAGCAGTCAATTAAACCTGGTTGCGATTAATATTTTAGAGGATAGCGCCGGTTATGTCTCGGTTAGGTCTGGGATTTGCCCTCATCTGTCTCGTACTTTCACATTTTTCAAGTACTTGTTGGCCATATCCTGGATTTTTTCTGCTTTGGATCCCATAATAATGTGGTTCCACACCGAAGCAGTGAATTAAACCAGGTTGCGGTTAATATTCTAAAGGATATCGCCGGCTATGTCTCGGTTAGGTCTGGGATTTACCCTCATCTGGCTCGTACTTTCGCATTTTTCAAATACTTTTTGGCCAGATCCTGGGTTTTTTCTGGTTTGGATAACGTAGTAATGTGGTACCACACTGAAACAGTCAATTAAACCTGGTTCCGATTAATATTTTAGAGGATAACGCCGGTTATGTCTGGGTTAGGTCTGGTATTTGCCCTCATCTGGCTCGTACATTCGCATTTTTCGCATACTTCTTGGCCATATCCTGGATTTTTTCTGCTTTGGATCACGTAGTAATGTGGTACCACACCGATACAGTCAACTAAACCTGGTTCCGATTAATATTTTAGAGGATAACGCCGGTTATGCCTGGGTTAGGTCTGGTATTTGCCCCACATCTGGCTCGTACTTTCGCATTTTTCGCATACTTGTCGGGCAGTTCCTGGTCTTTTTCTGGTTTGGATCACGTAGTAATGCGGTACCACACTGAAACAGTTAATTAAACCTGGTTCCGATTAATATTTTAGAGGATAACGCCGGTTATATCTCGGTTAGGTCTGGGATTTGCCCTCATCTGGCTCGTACTTTCGCATTTTTCGCATACTTGTAGCCCAGATCCAGGCCTTTTTCTGGCTTTGACCACGTAGTATTGTGGTACCACATCGAAGCAGTCAATTAAAACTGGTTGCGATTAATATTTTAGAGGATAGCGCCGGTTATGTCTCGGTTAGGTCTGGGATTTGCCCTCATCTGTCTCGTACTTTCGCAATTTTCCCATACTTGTTGACCAGATCCTGGCATTTTTCTGGCTTGGTCCACGGAGTAATGTGGTTCCACACCGAAACAGTCAATTATTCCAGGATGCGATTAATATTTTAGAGGATAACGCCGGCTATGTCTCGGTTAGGTCTGGGATTTGCCCCCATCTGGCTCATACTTTCGCGTTTTTCGCATACTTGTTGGCCAGACCCTGGGTTTTTTCTGCTTTGGATCCCGTAATTATGTGGTTCCACACCGAAGCAGTGAATTAAACCAGGTTGCGATTAATATTTTAAGGGATATCGCCGGCTAAGTCTCGGTTAGGTCTGGGATTTGCCCTCATCTGGCACGTACTTTCGCATTTTTCAAATATTTGTCGGCCAGATCCTGGCCTTTTTCTGGCTTGGACCACGTAGTGATGTGGTACCACACTGAAACAGTCAATTAAACCTGGTTCCGAGTAATATTTTAGTGGATAACGCCGGTTATGTCTGGGTTAGGTCTGGTATTTGCCCTCATCTGGCTCGTACTTTCGCATTCTTCGCATACTTGTTGGCCAGATCCTGGCCTTTTTCTGGCTTTGACCACGTAGTAACGTGGTACCACACTGAAACAGTCAATTAAACCTGGTTCGAATTAGTATTTTAGAGGATAACGCAGGTTACGTCCGTGTTGGTTCTGGTATTCGAAATCATCTGGCTCATACTTTCGCGTTTTTCACATACTTGTTGGCCAGATCCTGGGTTTTTTCTGCTTTGGATCCCGTAATAATGTGGTTCCACACCGAAGCTGTGAATTAAACCAGGTTGCGGTTAATATTCTAAAGGATATCGCCGGCTATGTCTCGGTTAGGTCTGGGATTTGCCCTCATCTGGCTCGTACTTTCGCATTTTTCCCATACTTGTTGGCCAGATCCTGGCCTTTTCTGGCATTGACCACGTAGTATTGTGGTACCACAACGAAGCAGTCAATTAAACCTGGTTGCGATTAATATTTTAGAGGATAGCGCCGGTTATGTCTCGGTAAAGTCTGGGATTTGCCCTCATCTGTCTCGTACTTTCACATTTTTCAAATACTTGTTGGCCAGATCCTGGGTTTTTTCTGGTTTGGATAACGTAGTAATGTGGTACCACACTGAAACAGTCAATTAAACCTGGTTCCGATAAATATTTTAGAGGATAACGCCGGTTATGTCTCGGTTAGGTCTGGGATTTGCCCTCATCTGGTTCGTACATTCGCATTTTTCGCATACTTGTTGGCCAGATCCTGGGCTTTTTCTGGTTTGGATCACGTAGTAATGTGGTACCACACTGAAACAGTCAATAGAAGCTGGTTCCGAATAGTATTTTAGAGGATAACGCAGGTTACGTCTGGGTTAGTTCTGGTATTCGCAATCATCTGGCTCATACTTTCGCGTTTTTCGCATACTTGTTGGCCAGATACAGGATTTTTTCTGCTTTGGATCCCGTAATAATGTGGTTCCACACCGAAGCAGTGAATTAAACCAGGTTGCGGTTAATATTCTAAAGGATATCGCCGACTATGTCTCGGTTAGGTATGGGATTTGCCCTAATCTGGCTCGTACTTTCGCATTTTTCAAACACTTGTTGGCCAGATCCTGGGTTTTTTCTGGTTTGGATAGCGTAGTAATGTGGTACCACACTGAAACAGTCAATTAAACCTGGTTCCGATTAATATTTTAGAGGATAACGCCGGTTATGTCTGGGTTAGGTCTGGTATTTGCCCTCATCTGGCTCGTACCTTCGCATTTTTCGCATACTTGTTGGCCAGATCCTGGGTTTTTTCTGGTTTGGATCCCGTAGTAATGAGGTGCCACACCGAGACAGTCAATTAATCCAGGATGCGATTAATATTTTAGAGGATAACGCCGGTTATGTCTCGGTTAGGTCTGGTATTTGCCCTCATCTGGCTCGTACTTTCGCATTTTTCAAATACTTGTCGGTCAGTTCCTGGCCTTTTTCTGGTTTGGATCACGTAGTAATGCGGTACCACACTGAAACAGTTATTTAAACCTGGTTCCGATTAATATTTTAGAGGATAACGCCGGTTACATCCCGGTTAGGTCTGGGAATTGCCCTCATCTGGCTCGTACTTTCGCATTTTTCGCATACTTGTTGGCCAGATCCTGGCCTTTTTCTGGCTTTGACCACGTATTATTGTGGTACCACATCGATGCAGTCAATTAAACCTGGTTGCGATTAATATTTTAGAGGATAGCGCCGGTTATGTCTCGGTTAAGTCTGGGATTTGCCCTCATCTGTCTCGTACTTTCGCATTTTTCAAATACTTGTTGGCCAGATCTTGGGTTTTTTCTGGTTTGGATCACGTAGTAATGTGGCACCACACTGAAACAGTCAATTAAACCTGGTTCCGATTAATATTTTAGAGGATAACGCCGGTTATGTCTCGGTTAGGTCTGGGATTGGCCCTCATCTGGCTCGTACTTTCGCATTTTTCAAATACTTGTTGGCCAGATCCTGGGTTTTTTCTGGTTTGGATCACGTAGTAATGTGGCACCACACTGAAACAGTCAATTAAACCTGGTTCCGATTAATATTTTAGAGGATAACGCCGGTTACATCCCGGTTAGGTCTGGGAATTGCCCTCATCTGGCTCGTACTTTCGCATTTTTCGCATACTTGTTGGCCAGATCCTGGCCTTTTTCTGGCTTTGACCACGTATTATTGTGGTACCACATCGATGCAGTCAATTAAACCTGGTTGCGATTAATATTTTAGAGGATAGCGCCGGTTATGTCTCGGTTAGGTCTGGGATTTGCCCTCATCTGTCTCGTTCTTTCACATTTTTCAAGTACTTGTTGGCCAGAACCTGGCCTTTTTCTGGCTTTGACCACGTAGTATTGTGGTACCACATCGAAGCAGTCAATTAAACCTGGTTGCGATTAATATTTTAGAGGATAGCGCCGGTTATGTCTCGGTTAGGTCTGGGATTTGCCCTCATCTGTCTCGTACTTTCACATTTTTCAAGTACTTGTTGGCCATATCCTGGATTTTTTCTGCTTTGGATCCCGTAATAATGTGGTTCCACACCGAAGCAGTGAATTAAACCAGGTTGCGGTTAATATTCTAAAGGATATCGCCGGCTATGTCTCGGTTAGGTCTGGGATTTACCCTCATCTGGCTCGTACTTTCGCATTTTTCAAATACTTGTTGGCCAGATCCTGGGTTTTTTCTGGTTTGGATAACGTAGTAATGTGGTACCACACTGAAGCAGTCAATTAAACCTGGTACCGATTAATATTTTAGAGGATAACGCCGGTTATGTCTCGGTTAGGTCTGGGATTTGCCCTCATCTGGTTCGTACATTCGCATTTTTCGCATACTTGTTGGCCAGATCCTGGGCTTTTTCTGGTTTGGATCACGTAGTAATGTGGTTCCACACCGAAGCTGTGAATTAAACCAGGTTGCGGTTAATATTCTAAAGGATATCGCCGGCTATGTCTCGGTTAGGTCTGGGATTTGCCCTCATCTGGCTCGTACTTTCGCATTTTTCCCATACTTGTTGGCCAGATCCTGGCCTTTTCTGGCATTGACCACGTAGTATTGTGGTACCACAACGAAGCAGTCAATTAAACCTGGTTGCGATTAATATTTTAGAGGATAGCGCCGGTTATGTCTCGGTAAAGTCTGGGATTTGCCCTCATCTGTCTCGTACTTTCACATTTTTCAAATACTTGTTGGCCAGATCCTGGGCTTTTTCTGGTTTGGATCACGTAGTAATGTGGTACCACACTGAAACAGTCAATAGAAGCTGGTTCCGAATAGTATTTCAGAGGATAACGCAGGTTACGTCTGGGTTAGTTCTGGTATTCGCAATCATCTGGCTCATACTTTCGCGTTTTTCGCATACTTGTTGGCCATATCCTGGATTTTTTCTGCTTTGGATCCCGTAATAATGTGGTTCCACACCGAAGCAGTGAATTAAACCAGGTTGCGGTTAATATTCTAAACGATATCGCCGGCTATGTCTCGGTTAGGTCTGGGATTTGCCCTCATCTGGTTCGTACATTCGCATTTTTCGCATACTTGTTGGCCAGATCCTGGGTTTTTTCTGGTTTGGATCCCGTAGTAATGAGGTGCCACACCGAGACAGTCAATTAATCCAGGATGCGATTAATATTTTAGAGGATAACGCCGGTTATGTCTCGGTTAGGTCTGGGATTTGCCCTCATCTGGCTCGTACTTTCGCAATTTTCCCATACTTGTTGGCCAGATCCTGGCATTTTTCTGGCTTGGTCCACGGATTAATGTGGTTCCACACCGAAACAGTCAATTATTCCAGGATGCGATTAATATTTTAGAGGATAACGCCGGCTATGTCTCGGTTAGGTCTGGGATTTGCCCCCATCTGGCTCATACTTTCGCGTTTTTCGCAAACTTGTTGGCCAGACCCTGGGTTTTTTCTGCTTTGGATCCCGTAATAATGTGGTTCCACACCGAAGCTGTGAATTAAACCAGGTTGCGGTTAATATTCTAAAGGATATCGCCGGCTATGTCTCGGTTAGGTCTGGGATTTGCCCTCATCTGGCTCGTACTTTCGCATTTTTCCCATACTTGTTGGCCAGATCCTGGCCTTCTTCTGGCTTGGACCAGGTAGTAATGTGGTACCACATCGAAACAGTCAATTAAACCTGGTTCCGATTAATATTTTAGAGGATAACGCCGGTTATGTCTGGGTTAGGTCTGGTATTTGCCCCTCATCTGGCTCGTACTTTCGCATTTTTCAAATACTTGTTGGCCAGATCCTGGGTTTTTTCTGGATTGGATAACGTAGTAATGTGGTACCACACTGAAACAGTCAATTAAACCTGGTTCCGATTAATATTTTAGGGGATAACGTCGGTTATGTCTGGGTTAGGTCTGGTATTTGCCCTCATCTGGCTCGTACTTTCGCATTTTTCTCATACTTGTTGGCCAGATCCTGGCCTTTTTCTGGCTTTTACCACGTAGTATTGTGGTACCACATCGAAGCAGTCAATTAAACCTGGTTGCGATTAATATTTTAGAGGATAGCGCCGGTTATGTCTCGGTTAGGTCTGGGATTTGCCCTCATCTGGCTCGTACTTTCGCATTTTTCCCATACTTGTTGGCCAGATCCTGGCCTTTTTCTGGCTTGGATCAGGTAGTAATGTGGTACCACACCGAAACAGTTAATTAAACCTGGTTCCGATTAATATTTTAGAGGATAACGCCGGTTCTGTCTGGGTTAGGTCTGGTATTTGCCCCTCATCTGGCTCGTACTTTCGCATTCTTCGCATACTTGTCGGTCAGTTCCTGGCCTTTTTCTGGTTTGGATCACGTAGTAATGCGGTACCACACTGAAACAGTTATTTAAACCTGGTTCCGATTAATATTTTAGAGGATAACGCCGGTTACATCCCGGTTAGGTCTGGGATTTGCCCTCATCTGGCACGTACTTTCGCATTTTTCGCATTCTTGTTGGCCAGAACCTGGCCTTTTTCTGGCTTTGACCACGTAGTATTGTGGTACCACATCGAAGCAGTCAATTAAACCTGGTTGCGATTAATATTTTAGAGGATAGCGCCGGTTATGTCTCGGTTAGGTCTGGGATTTGCCCTCATCTGGTTCGTACATTCCCATTTTTCGCATACTTGTTGGCCAGATCCTGGGTTTTTTCTGGTTTGGATAACGTAGTAATGTGGTACCACACTGAAACAGTCAATTAAACCTGGTTCCGATTAATATTTTAGAGGATAACGCCGGTTATGTCTCGGTTAGGTCTGGGATTTGCCCTCATCTGGCTCGTACTTTCGCATTTTTCCCATACTTGTTGGCCAGATCCTGGCCTTTTTCTGGCTTGGATCAGGTAGTAATGTGGTACCACACCGAAACAGTTAATTAAACCTGGTTCCGATTAATATTTTAGAGGATAACGCCGGTTCTGTCTGGGTTAGGTCTGGTATTTGCCCCTCATCTGGCTCGTACTTTCGCATTTTTCGCATACTTGTCGGTCAGTTCCTGGCCTTTTTCTGGTTTGGATCACGTAGTAATGCGGTACCACACTGAAACAGTTATTTAAACCTGGTTCCGATTAATATTTTAGAGGATAACGCCGGTTACATCCCGGTTAGGTCTGGGATTTGCCCTCATCTGGCACGTACTTTCGCATTTTTCGCATTCTTGTTGGCCAGAACCTGGCCTTTTTCTGGCTTTGACCACGTAGTATTGTGGTACCACATCGAAGCAGTCAATTAAACCTGGTTGCGATTAATATTTTAGAGGATAGCGCCGGTTATGTCTCGGTTAGGTCTGGGATTTGCCCTCATCTGTCTCGTACTTTCACATTTTTCAAGTACTTGTTGGCCATATCCTGGATTTTTTCTGCTTTGGATCCCGTAATAATGTGGTTCCACACCGAAGCAGTGAATTAAACCAGGTTGCGGTTAATATTCTAAAGGATATCGCCGGCTATGTCTCGGTTAGGTCTGGGATTTACCCTCATCTGGCTCGTACTTTCGCATTTTTCAAGTACTTGTTGGCCAGATCCTGGGTTTTTTCTGGTTTGGATAACGTAGTAATGTGGTACCACACTGAAGCAGTCAATTAAACCTGGTTCCGATTAATATTTTAGAGGATAACGCCGGTTATGTCTCGGTTAGGTCTGGGATTTGCCCTCATCTGGTTCGTACATTCGCATTTTTCGCATACTTGTTGGCCAGATCCTGGGCTTTTTCTGGTTTGGATCACGTAGTAATGTGGTACCACACTGAAACAGTCAATAGAAGCTGGTTCCGAATAGTATTTCAGAGGATAACGCAGGTTACGTCTGGGTTAGTTCTGGTATTCGCAATCATCTGGCTCATACTTTCGCGTTTTTCGCATACTTGTTGGCCATATCCTGGATTTTTTCTGCTTTGGATCCCGTAATAATGTGGTTCCACACCGAAGCAGTGAATTTAGCCAGGTTGCGGTTAATATTCTAAAGGATATCGCCGGCTATGTCTCGGTTAGGTCTGGGATTTACCCTCATCTGGCTCGTACTTTCGCATTTTTCAAACACTTTTTGGCCAGATCCTGGGTTTTTTCTGGTTTGGATAACGTAGTAATGTGGTACCACACTGAACAGTCAATTAAACCTGGTTCCGATTAATATTTTAGAGGATAACGCCGGTTATGTCTGGGTTAGGTCTGGTATTTGCCCTCATCTGGCTCGTACATTCGCATTTTTCGCATACTTGTTGGCCAGATCCTGGGCTTTTTCTGGTTTGGATCACGTAGTAATGTGGTACCACACTGAAACAGTCAATAGAAGCTGGTTCCGAATAGTATTTCAGAGGATAACGCAGGTTACGTCTGTGTTAGTTCTGGTATTCGCAATCATCGGGCTCATACTTTCGCGTTTTTCGCATACTTGTTGGCCATATCCTGGATTTTTTCTGCTTTGGATCCCGTAATAATGTGGTTCCACACCGAAGCAGTGAATTAAACCAGGTTGCGGTTAATATTCTAAAGGATATCGCCGGCTATGTCTCGGTTAGGTCTGGGATTTACCCTCATCTGGCTCGTACTTTCGCATTTTTCAAATACTTGTTGGCCAGATCCTGGGTTTTTTCTGGTTTGGATAACGTAGTAATGTGGTACCACACTGAAGCAGTCAATTAAACCTGGTTCCGATTAATATTTTAGAGGAGTACGCCGGTTATGTCTCGGTTAGGTCTGGGTTTTGCCCTCATCTGGTTCGTACATTCCCATTTTTCGCATACTTGTTGGCCAGATCCTGGGCTTTTTCAGGTTCGGATCACGTAGTAATGTGGTACCACACCGATACAGTCAACTAAACCTGGTTCCGATTAATATTTTAGAGGATAACGCCGGTTATGCCTGGGTTAGGTCTGGTATTTGCCCCACATCTGGCTCGTACTTTCGCATTTTTCGCATACTTGTAGCCCAGATCCAGGCCTTTTTCTGGCTTTGACCACGTAGTATTGTGGTACCACAGTGAAGCAGTCAATTAAACCTGGTTCCGATTAATATTTTAGAGGATAACGCCGGTTATGTCTCGGTTAGGTCTGGGATTTGCCCTCATCTGGTTCGTACATTCGCATTTTTCGCATACTTGTTGGCCAGATCCTGGGCTTTTTCTGGTTTGGATCACGTAGTAATGTGGTACCACACTGAAACAGTCAATAGAAGCTGGTTCCGAATAGTATATCAGAGGATAACGCAGGTTACGTCTGGGTTAGTTCTGGTATTCGCAATCATCTGGCTCATACTTTCGCGTTTTTCGCATACTTGTTGGCCATATCCTGGATTTTTTCTGCTTTGGATCCCGTAATAATGTGGTTCCACACCGAAGCAGTGAATTAAACCAGGTTGCGGTTAATATTCTAAAGGATATCGCCGGCTATGTCTCGGTTACGTCTGGGATTTACCCTCATCTGGCTCGTACTTTCGCATTTTTCAAATACTTTTTGGCCAGATCCTGGGTTTTTTTCTGGTTTGGATAACGTAGTAATGTGGTACCACACTGAAACAGTCAATTAAACCTGGTTCCGATTAATATTTTAGAGGATAACGCCGGTTATGTCTGGGTTAGGTCTGGTATTTGAACTCATCTGGCTCGTACATTCGCATTTTTCGCATACTTGTTGGCCAGATCCTGGGCTTTTTCTGGTTTGGATCACGTAGTAATGTGGTACCACACTGAAACAGTCAATAGAAGCTGGTTCCGAATAGTATTTCAGAGGATAACGCAGGTTACGTCTGGGTTAGTTCTGGTATTCGCAATCATCTGGCTCATACTTTCGCGTTTTTCGCATACTTGTTGGCCATATCCTGGATTTTTTCTGCTTTGGATCCCGTAATAATGTGGTTCCACACCGAAGCAGTGAATTAAACCAGGTTGCGGTTAATATTCTAAAGGATATCGCCGGCTATGTCTCGGTTAGGTCTGGGATTTACCCTCATCTGGCTCGTACTTTCGCATTTTTCAAATACTTGTTGGCCAGATCCTGGGTTTTTTCTGGTTTGGCTAACGTAGTAATGTGGTACCACACTGAAGCAGTCAATTAAACCTGGTTCCGATTAATATTTTAGAGGATTACGCTGGGTATATCTCGGTTAGGTCTGGGATTTGCCCTCATCTGGCTCGTACTTTCGCATTTTTCGCATACTTGTAGCCCAGATCCAGGCCTTTTTCTGGCTTTGACCACGTAGTATTGTGGTACCACATGGAAGCAGTCAATTAAAACTGGTTGCGATTAATATTTTAGAGGATAGCGCCGGTTATGCCTCGGTTAGGTCTGGGATTTGCCCTCATCTGGCTCGTACTTTCGCAATTTTCCCATACTTGTTGGCCAGATCCTGGCATTTTTCTGGCTTGGTCCACGGATTAATGTGGTTCCACACCGAAACAGTCAATTATTCCAGGATGCGATTAATATTTTAGAGGATAACGCCGGCTATGTCTCGGTTAGGTCTGGGATTTGCCCCCATCTGGCTCATACTTTCGCGTTTTTCGCATACTTGTTGGCCAGACCCTGGGTTTTTTCTGCTTTGGATCCCGTAATAATGTGGTTCCACACCGAAGCTGTGAATTAAACCAGGTTGCGGTTAATATTCTAAAGGATATCGCCGGCAATGTCTCGGTTAGGTCTGGGATTTGCCCTCATCTGGCTCGTACTTTCGCATTTTTCCCATACTTGTTGGCCAGATCCTGGCCTTTTTCTGGCTTGGACCAGGTAGTAATGTGGTACCACATCGAAACAGTCAATTAAACCTGGTTCCGATTAATATTTTAGAGGATAACGCCGGTTATGTCTGGGTTAGGTCTGGTATTTGCCCCTCATCTGGCTCGTACTTTCGCATTTTTCAAATACTTGTTGGCCAGATCCTGGGTTTTTTCTGGATTGGATAACGTAGTAATGTGGTACCACACTGAAACAGTCAATTAAACCTGGTTCCGATTAATATTTTAGGGGATAACGTCGGTTATGTCTGGGTTAGGTCTGGTATTTGCCCTCATCTGGCTCGTACTTTCGCATTTTTCTCATACTTGTTGGCCAGATCCTGGCCTTTTTCTGGCTTTTACCACGTAGTATTGTGGTGCCACATCGAAGCAGTCAATTAAACCTGGTTGCGATTAATATTTTAGAGGATACCGACGGTTATGTCTCGGTTAGGTCTGGGATTTGCCCTCATCTGGCTCATACTTTCGCATTTTTCGCATACTTGTTGGCCAGATACTGGGCTTTTTCAGGTTTGGATCCCGTAGTAATGTGGTTCCACACAGAAGCAGTCAATTATTCCAGGATGCGATTAATATTTTAGAGGATGACGCCGGTTATGTCTCGGTTAGGTCTGGGATTTGCCCTCATCTGGCTCATACTTTCGCGTTTTTCGCATACTTGTTGGCCAGACCCTGGGTTTTTTCTGCTTTGGATCCCGTAATAATGTGGTTCCACACCGAAGCAGTGAATTAAACCAGGTTGCGATTAATATTTTAAAGGATATCGCCGGCTATGTCTTGGTTAGGTCTGGGATTTGCCCTCATCTGGCTCGTACTTTCGCATTTTTCAAATACTTGTCGGCCATATCCTGGCCTTTTTCTGGCTTGGACCACGTAGTAATGTGGAACCACACTGAAACAGTCAATTAAACCTGGTTCCGAGTAATATTTTAGAGGATAACGCCGGTTAAGTCTGGGTTAGGTCTGGTATTTGCCCTCATCTGGCTCGTACTTTCGCATTTTTCGCTTACTTGTTGGCCAGATCCTGGGCTTTTTCTGGTTTGGATCACGTAGTAATGTGGTACCACACTGAAACAGTCAATAGAAGCTGGTTCTGAATAGTATTTTAGAGGATAACGCAGGTTACGTCTGGGTTAGTTCTGGTATTCGAAATCATCTGGCTCATACTTTCGCGTTTTTCGCATACTTGTTGGCCAGACCCTGGGTTTTTTCTGCTTTGGATCCCGTAATAATGTGGTTCCACACCGAAGCAGTGAATTAAACCAGGTTGCGATTAATATTTTAGAGGATAGCGCCGGTTATGTCTCGGTTAGGTCTGGGATTTGCCCTCATCTGTCTCGTACTTTCACATTTTTCAAATACTTGTTGGCCAGATCCTGGGTTTTTTCTGGTTTGGATAACGTAGTAATGTGGTACCACACTGAAACAGTCAATTAAACCTGGTTCCGATAAATATTTTAGAGGATAACGCCGGTTATGTCTCGGTTAGGTCTGGGATTTGCCCTCATCTGGTTCGTACATTCGCATTTTTCGCATACTTGTTGGCCAGATCCTGGGCTTTTTCTGGTTTGGATCACGTAGTAATGTGGTACCACACTGAAACAGTCAATAGAAGCTGGTTCCGAATAGTATTTTAGAGGATAACGCAGGTTACGTCTGGGTTAGTTCTGGTATTCGCAATCATCTGGCTCATACTTTCGCGTTTTTCGCATACTTGTTGGCCAGATCCAGGATTTTTTCTGCTTTGGATCCCGTAATAATGTGGTTCCACACCGAAGCAGTGAATTAAACCAGGTTGCGGTTAATGTTCTAAAGGATATCGCCGGCTATGTCTCGGTTAGGTATGGGATTTGCCCTAATCTGGCTCGTACATTCGCATTTTTCAAATACTTGTTGGCCAGATCCTGTTTTTTTTCTGGTTTGGATAGCGTAGTAATGTGGTACCACACTGAAACAGTCAATTAAACGTGGTTCCGATTAATATTTTAGAGGATAACGCCGGTTATGTCTGGGTTAGGTCTGGTATTTGCCCTCATCTGGCTCGTACCTTCGCATTTTTCGCATACTTGTTGGCCAGATCCTGGGTTTTTTCTGGTTTGGATCCCGTAGTAATGAGGTGCCACACCGAGACAGTCAATTAATCCAGGATGCGATTAATATTTTAGAGGATAACGCCGGTTATGTCTCGGTTAGGTCTGGTATTTGCCCTCATCTGGCTCGTACTTTCGCATTTTTCAAATACTTGTTGGCCAGATCTTGGGTTTTTCCTGGTTTGGATCACGTAGTAATGTGGCACCACACTGAAACAGTCAATTAAACCTGGTTCCGATTAATATTTTAGAGGATAACGCCGGTTATGTCTCGGTTAGGTCTGGGAATTGCCCTCATCTGGCTCGTACTTTCGCATTTTTCGCATACTTGTTGGCCAGATCCTGGACTTTTTCTGGCTTTGACCACGTATTATTGTGGTACCACATCGAAGCAGTCAATTAAACCTGGTTGCGATTAATATTTTAGAGGATAGCGCCGGTTATGTCTCGGTTAGGTCTGGAATTTGCCCTCATCTGGCTCGTACTTTCGCATTTTTCAAATACTTGTTGGCCAGATCCTGGGTTTTTTCTGGTTTGGATAACGTAGTAATGTGGTACCACACTGAAACGTCAATTAAACCTGGTTCCGATTAATATTTTAGAGGATAACGCCGGTTATGTCTCGGTTAGGTCTGGGATTTGCACTCATCTGGTTCGTACATTCGCATTTTTCGCATACTTGTTGGCCAGATCCTGGGCTTTTTCTGGTTTGGATCACGTAGTAATGTGGTACCACACTGAAACAGTCAATAGAAGCTGGTTCCGAATAGTATTTTAGAGGATAACGCAGGTTACGTCTGGGTTAGTTCTGGTATTCGCAATCATCTGGCTCTTACTTTCGCGTTTTTCGCATACTTGTTGGCCAGATCCAGGATTTTTTCTGCTTTGGATCCCGTAATAATGTGGTTCCACACCGAAGCAGTGAATTAAACCAGGTTGCGGTTAATATTCTAAAGGATATCACCGGCTATGTCTCGGTTAGGTCTGGGATTGGCCCTCATCTGGCTCGTACTTTCGCATTTTTCAAATACTTGTTGGCCAGATCCTGGGTTTTTTCTGGTTTGGATAGCGTAATAATGTGGTTCCACACCGAAGCAGTGAATTAAACCAGGTTGCGGTTAATATTTTAGAGGATAACGCCGGTTATGTCTCGGTTAGGTCTGGGATTTGCCCTCATCTGGCTCGTACTTTCGCATTTTTCCCATACTTGTTGGCCAGATCCTGGCCTTTTTCTGGCTTGGATCAGGTAGTAATGTGGTACCACACCGAAACAGTCAATTAAACCTGGTTCTGATTAATATTTTAGAGGATAACGCCGGTTATGTCTGGGTTAGGTCTGGTATTTGCCCCTCATCTGGCTCGTACTTTCGCATTTTTCGCATACTTGTCGGTCAGTTCCTGGCCTTTTTCTGGTTTGGATCACGTAGTAATGCGGTACCACACTGATACAGTTATTTAAACCTGGTTCCGATTAATATTTTAGAGGATAACGCCGGTTACATCCCGGTTAGGTCTGGGATTTGCACTCATCTGGCTCGTACTTTCGCATTTTTCGCATACTTGTTGGCCAGAACCTGGCCTTTTTCTGGCTTTGACCATGTAGTATTGTGGTACCACATCGAAGCAGTCAATTAAACCTGGTTGCGATTAATATTTTAGAGGATAGCGCCGGTTATGTCTCGGTTAGGTCTGGGATTTGCCCTCATCTGTCTCGTACTTTCACATTTTTCAAGTACTTGTTGGCCAGAACCTGGCCTTTTTCTGGCTTTGACCACGTAGTATTGTGGTACCACATCGAAGCAGTCAATTAAACCTGGTTGCGATTAATATTTTAGAGGATAGCGCCGGTTATGTCTCGGTTAGGTCTGGGATTTGCCCTCATTTGTCTCGTACTTTCACATTTTTCAAGTACTTGTTGGCCATATCCTGGATTTTTTCTGCTTTGGATCCCGTAATAATGTGGTTCCACACCGAAGCAGTGAATTAAACCAGGTTGCGGTTAATATTCTAAAGGATATCGCCGGCTATGTCTCGGTTAGGTCTGGGATCTACCCTCATCTGGCTCGTACTTTCGCATTTTTCAAATACTTGTTGGCCAGATCCTGGGTTTTTTCTGGTTTGGATAACGTAGTAATGTGGTACCACACTGAAGCAGTCAATTAAACCTGGTTCCGATTAATATTTTAGAGGATAACGCCGGTTATGTCTCGGTTAGGTCTGGGATTTGCCCTCATCTGGTTCGTACATTCGCATTTTTCGCATACTTGTTGGCCAGATCCTGGGCTTTTTCTGGTTTGCATCACGTAGTAATGTGGTACCACACTGAAACAGTCAATAGAAGCTGGTTCCGATTAATATTTTAGAGGATAACGCCGGTTATGTCTGGGTTAGGTCTGGTATTTGCCCTCATCTGGCTCGTACTTTCGCATTTTTCAAATACTTGTTAGCCAGATCCTGGGTTTTTTCTGGTTTGGATAACGTAGTAATGTGGTACCATACTGAAACAGCAATTAAACCTGGTTGCGATTAATATTTTAGAGGATAACGCCGGTTATCTCTCGGTTAGGTCTGGAATTTGCCCTCATCTGGCTCGTACTTTCGCATTTTTCGCATACTTGTTGGCCAGATCCTGGGTTTTTTCTGGTTTGGATAACGTAGTAATGTGGTACCACACTGAAACAGTCAATTAAACCTGGTTCCGATAAATATTTTAGAGGTTAACGCCGGTTATGTCTCGGTTAGGTCTGGGATTTGCCCTCATCTGGTTCGTACATTCGCATTTTTCGCATACTTGTTGGCCAGATCCTGGGCTTTTTCTGGTTTGGATCACGTAGTAATGTGGTTCCACACTGAAACAGTCAATAGAAGCTGGTTCCGATTAATATTTTAGAGGATAACGCCGGTTATGTCTGGGTTAGGTCTGGTATTTGCCCTCATCTGGCTCGTACTTTCGCATTTTTCAAATACTTGTTAGCCAGATCCTGGGTTTTTTCTGGTTTGGATAACGTAGTAATGTGGTACCATACTGAAACAGTCAATTAAACCTGGTTGCGATTAATATTTTAGAGGATAACGCCGGTTATCTCTCGGTTAGGTCTGGGATTTGCCCTCATCTGGCTCGTACTTTCGCATTTTTCAAATACTTGTTGGCCGGATCCTGGGGTTTTTCTGGTTTGGATAACGTAGTAATGTGGTACCACACTGAAACAGTCAATTAAACCTGGTTCCGATTAATATTTTGGTGGATAACGCCGGTTATGTCTGGGTTATGTCTGGTATTTGCCCTCATCTGGCTCGTACTTTCGCATTTTTCGCATACTTGTTGGCCAGATCCTGGCCTTTTCTGGCATTGACCACGTAGTATTGTGGTACCACAACGATGCAGTCAATTAAACCTGGTTGCGATTAATATTTTAGAGGATAGCGCCGGTTATGTCTCGGTTAGGTCTGGGATTTGCCCTCATCTGTCTCGTACTTTCACATTTTTCAAATACTTGTTGGCCAGATCCTGGGTTTTTTCTGGTTTGGATAACGTAGTAATGTGGTACCATACTGAAACAGTCAATTAAACCTGGTTGCGATTAATATTTTAGAGGATAGCGCCGGTTATCTCTCGGTTAGGTCTGGAATTTGCCCTCATCTGGCTCGTACTTTCGCATTTTTCAAATACTTGTTGGCCGGATCCTGGGGTTTTTCTGGTTTGGATAACGTAGTAATGTGGTACCACACTGAAACAGTCAATTAAACCTGGTTCCGATTAATATTTTGGAAGATAACGCCGGTTATGTCTGGGTTAGGTCTGGTATTTGCCCTCATCTGGCTCGTACTTTCGCATTTTTCGCATACTTGTTGGCCAGATCCTGGCCTTTTCTGGCATTGACCACGTAGTATTGTGGTACCACAACGAAGCAGTCAATTAAACCTGGTTGCGATTAATATTTTAGAGGATAGCGCCGGTTATGTCTCGGTTAGGTCTGGGATTTGCCCTCATCTGTCTCGTACTTTCACATTTTTCAAATACTTGTAGGCCAGATCCTGGGTTTTTTCTGGTTTGGATAACGTAGTAATGTGGTACCACACTGAAACAGTCAATTAAACCTGGTTCCGATAAATATTTTAGAGGATAACGCAAGTTAGGTCTGGGATAGGTCTGGGATTCGCCCTCATCAGGCTCATGCATTCGCGTTTTTCACATACTTGTTGAACTGATCCTGGGTTTTTTCTAGTTTGGATCACGTTGCAATGTGGTACCACACTGAAACAGTCGATTAAACCTGGTTTCGATCAATATTTTAGAGGATAACGCAAGTTTGGTCTGGAATAGGTCTGGGATTTGCCCTCATCAGGCTCATACTTTCGCGTTTTTCACATACTTGTTGAACAGATCCTGGGTTTTTCCTGGTTTGGGTCACGTAGTAATGTGGGACCACACTGAAACAGTCAATTAAACCTGGTTTCGATCAATATTTTAGAGAATAATTCATGTTAGGTCTAGGTTAGGTTTGGGATTAGCCCTCATCAGACTCATACTTTCGCACACTTCACATACTCGTTGACAAGATCCTGGGTTTTTTCTGGTTTGGATCACGTATTAATATGGTACCACACTGAAACAGTCGATTAAACCTGGTTACGATTAATATTTTTGAGGATAACACATGTTATTTCTGGGATAGGTCTGGGATTTGCCCTCATCAGGCTCATTCTTTCGCAGTTATAACATGCATGTTGACCTGATCGAGGGTTTTTTCTGCTTTGGATCACGTAGTAAAGTGGTACCACACTAAAACAGTCAATTAAACCTGGTTTCGATCAATATGTTAGAGGATAACGAAAGTTATGTCTAGTTTAGGTCTGGGATTTGCCCTCATCAGACTCATACTTTCGCATACTTCACATACTTGTTGAACAGATCCTGGGTTTTTTTCTGGTTTGGATCACGTAGTAATGTGGTACCACACTGAAACTGTCGATTAAACCTGGTTTCGATCAATATTTTTGAGGATAACGCATGTCAGTTCTAGGTTAGGCCGAGGATTTTCACTCATCAGACTCATACTTTCGCATTCTTCACATACCTGTTGAACGGATCCTGGGTTTTTACTGGTTTGGATCACGTAGTAATGTGGTACCACACTGAAGCAGTCCATTAAACCAGGTTTGGATCAATATTTTAGAGGATAACGCATGTTAGGTTTGGGTTAGGTCAAGGATTTGCCCTCATCAGGCTCATACTTTCGCATATTTGTCATACTTCATGGCTAGATCCTGGGCTGTTTCTGGATTGTATCACGTAGTAATGCGGTACGACGCTGAAACAGTCAATTAAACCTGGTTTCGATCAATATTTTAGAGGATAACGCAAGTTAGGTCTGGGATAGGTCTGGGATTCGCCCTCATCAGGCTCATGCATTCGCGTTTTTCACATACTTGTTGAACTGATCCTGGGTTTTTTCTGGTTTGGATCACGTTGCAATGTGGTACCACACTGAAACGGTCGATTAAACCTGGTTTCGATCAATATTTTACAGGATAACGAAAGTTTGGTCTGGAATAGGTCTGGGATTTGCCCTCATCAGGCTCATACTTTCGCGTTTTTCACATACTTGTTGAACAGATCCTGGGTTTTTCCTGGTTTGGGTCACGTAGTGATGTGGGACCACACTGAAACAGTCAATTAAACCTGGTTTCGATCAATATTTTAGAGAATAATTCATGTTAGGTCTAGGTTAGGTTTGGGATTAGCCCTCATCAGATTCATACTTTCGCACACTTCACATACTCGTTGACAAGATCCTGGGTTTTTTCTGGTTTGGATCACGTATTAATATGGTACCACACTGAAACAGTCGATTAAACCTGGTTACGATTAATATTTTTGAGGATAACACATGTTAGGTCTGGGATAGGTCTGGGATTTGCCCTCATCAGGCTCATTCTTTCGCAGTTATAACAAGCATGTTGACCTGATCGAGGGTTTTTTCTGCTTTGGATCACGTAGTAAAGTGGTACCACACTAAAACAGTCAATTAAACCTGGTTTCGATCAATATGTTAGAGGATAACGAAAGTTATGTCTAGTTTAGGTCTGGGATTTGCCCTCATCAGACTCATACTTTCGCATACTTCACATACTTGTTGAACAGATCCTGGGTTTTTTTCTGGTTTGGATCACGTAGTAATGTGGTACCACACTGAAACTGTCGATTAATCCTGGTTTCGATCAATATTTTAGAGGATAACGCATGTTAGGTCTAGGTTAGGCCTGGGATTTTCACACATCAGACTCATACTTTCGCATTCTTCACATACTTGTTGGACGGATCCTGGGTTTCTTCTGGCTTGGATCTCGTAGTAATGTGGGACCACACTGAAACAATCAATTAAACCTGGTCATGATAAATATTTTAGAGGATAACGCATGTTAGGTCAGGGTTAGGTCTAGGATTTGCCCTCGTCAGGCTCATACTTTCGCATATTTCTCATACTTCATGGCTAGATCCTGGGCTATTTCTGGATTGGATCACGTAGTAATGTGGTACCACACTGAAACAGTCAATTAAACCTGGTTTCCATCAATATTTTAGAGGACAACGCATGTTAGGTCTAGGTTAGGCCAGGGATTTGCCCTCATCAGGGTCATACTTTCGCAGTTTTAACATACATGTTGGCCTGATCGAGGGTTTTTTCTGCTTTGGACCACGTAGTAAAGTGGTACCACACTGAAGCAGTCCATTAAACCTGGTCATGATAAATATTTTAGAGGATAACGCATGTTAGGTCTGGGTTAGGTCTAGGATTTGCCCTCGTCAGGCTCATACTTTCGCATACTTCTCATACTTCATGGCTAGATCCTTGGCTATTTCTGGATTGGATCACGTAGTAATGTGGGACCACACTGAAACAGTCAATTAAACCTGGTTTCGATCAATATTTTAGAGAATAACTCATGTTAGGTCTAGGTTAGGTCTGGGATTTGCTCTCATCAGGCTCATTCTTTCGCATATTTCTCATACTTGATGGCTAGATCCTGGGCTTTTTCTGGATTGCATCACGTAGTAATGAAGTACAACACTGAAAAAGTCAATTAAACCTGGTTTCCATCAATATGTTAGAGGACAACGCAAGTTAGGTCTGGGATAGGTCTGGGATTTGCCCTCATCAGGCTCATACTTTCGCACACTTCACATACTCGTTGAACAGATCCTGGGTTATTTTCTGGGTTGGATCACATAGTAATGTGGTACCACACTGAAACATTCAATTAAACCTGGTCTTGATAAATATTTTAGAGGCTAACGCATGGTAGGTTTGGGTTAGGTCTAGGATTTGCCCTCATCAGGCTCATACTTTCGCATATTTCTCATACTTCATGGCTAGATCCTGGGCTATTTCTGGATTGCATCACGTAGTAATGAAGTACAACACTGAAACAGTCAATTTAACCTTGTTTCCATCAATATCTGAGAGGACAACGCAAGTTAGGTCTGGGATAGGTCTGGGATTTGCCCTCATCAGGCTCACACTTTCGCGTTTTTCACATACTTGTTGAACAGATCCTGGGTTTTTTCAGGTTTGGGTCACGTAGTAGTGTGGTACCACACTGAAACAGTCGATTAAACCTGGTCTCGATCAATATTTTTGAGGATAACGCATGTTAGGTCTAGGTTAGGCCGGGGATTTTCACTCATCAGACTCATACTTTCGCATTCTTCACATACTTGTTGAACGGATCCTGGGTTTTTACTGGTTTGGATCACGTAGTAATGTGGTACAACACTGAAACATTCAATTAAACCTGGTTTCGATCAATATTTTTGGGGATAGCGCATGTTAGGTCTAGGTTAGGCCGTGGATTTTCACTCATCAGACTCATACTTTCGCATTCTTCACATACTTGTTGAACGGCTCCTGTGTTTTTTCTGGTTTGGTTCACGTAGTAATGAAGTACAACACTGAAACAGTCAATTTAACCTGGTTTCCATCAATTTCTGAGAGGACAACGCAAGTTAGGTCTGGGATAGGTCTGGGATTTGCCCTCATCAGGCTCATACTTTCGCGTTTTTCACATACCTGTTGAACAGATCCTGGGTTTTCTCCGGTTTGTGTCACGTAGTAGTGTGGTACCACACTGATACAGTCGACTAAACCTGGTTTCGATCAATATTTTTGGGGATAACGCATGTTAGGTCTTGGTTAGGCCGTGGATTTTCACTCATCAGACTCTTACTTTCGCATTCTTCACATACTTGTTGAACGGCTCCTGTGTTTTTTCTGGTTTGGTTCACGTAGTAATGTGGTACCACACTGAAGCAGTCCATTAAACCTGGTCATGATAAATATTTTAGAGGATAACGCATGTTAGGTCTGGGTTAGGTCTAGGATTTGCCCTCATCAGGCTCATACTTTCGCATATTTCTCATACTTCATGGCTAGATCCTTGGCTGTTTCTGGATTGTATCACGTAGTAATGTGGTACCACGCTGAAACAGTCAATTAAACCTGGTTTCGATCAATATTTTAGAGGATAACGCAAGTTAGGTGTGGCATAGCTCTGGGATTCGCCCTCATCAGGCTCATACTTTCGCATTCTTCACATACTTGTTGAACGGATCCTGGGTTTTTTCTGGTTTGGATCACGTAGTAATGTGGGACCGCACTGAAACAGTCAATTAAACCTGGTTTCGATCAATATTTTAGAGAATAATTCATGTTAGGTCTAGGTTAGGTCTGGGATTTGCTCTCATCAGGCTCATTCTTTCGCATATTTCTCAAACTTGATGGCTAGATCCTGGGCTTTCTCTGGATTGCATCACGTAGTAATGAAGTACAACACTGAAACAGTCAATTAAACCTGGTTTCGATCAATATTTTAGAGAATAATTCATGTTAGGTCTAGGTTAGTTCTGGGATTTGCTCTCATCAGGCTCATTCTTTCGCATATTTCTCATATTTGATGGCTAGATCCTGGGCTTTTTCTGGATTGCATCACGTAGTAATGAAGTACAACACTGAAACAGTCAATCAAACCTGGTTTCCATCAATATTTTAGAGGACATCGCATGTTAGGTCTAGGTTAGGCCTGGGATTTGCTCTTATCAGGGTCATACTTTCGAAGTTTTAACATACATGTTGGTCTGATCGAGGGTTTTTTCTGCTTTGGATCACGTAGTAAAGTGGTACCACACTGAAACAGTCCATTAAACCTGGTTTGGATCAATATTTTTGAGGATAACGCATGTTAGGTCTAGGTTAGGCCGGGGATTTTCACTCATCAGACTCATACTTTCGCATTCTTCACATACTTGTTGAACGGATCCTGGGTTTTTTCTGGTTTGGTTCACGTAGTAATGTGGTACCACACTGAAACATTCAATTAAACCTGATCTTGATAAATATTTTAGAGGATAACGCATGTTAGGTTTGGGTTAAGTCTAGGATTTGCCCTCATCAGGCTCATACTTTCGCATATTTCTCATACTTCATGGCTGGATCCTGGGCTATTTCTGGATTGGATCACGTAGTAATGTGGTACCACACTGAAACAGTCAATTAAACCTGGTTGTGATCAATATTATAGAGAATAATTCATGTTAGGTCTAGGTTAGGTCTGGGATTTGCTCTCATCAGGCTCATTCTTTCGCATATTTCTCATACTTGACGGCTAGATCCTGGGCTTTCTCTGGATTGCATCACGTACTAATGAAGTACAACACTGAAACAGTCAATTAAACCTGGTTTCGATCAATATTTTAGAGAATAATTCATGTTAGGTCTAGGTTAGGTCTGGGATTTGCTGTCATCAGGCTCATTCTTTCGCATATTTCTCATACTTGATGGCTAGATCCTGGGCTTTCTCTGGATTGCATCACGTAGTAATGAAGTACAACACTGAAACAGTCAATTAAACCTGGTTTCCATCAGTATTTTAGATGACAACGCATGTTAGGTCTAGGTTAGGCCTGGGATTTGCTCTCATCAGGGTCATACTTTCGAAGTTTTAACATACATGTTGGTCTGATCGAGGGTTTTTTCTGCTTTGGATCACGTAGTAAAGTGGTACCACACTGAAACAGTCCATTAAACCTGGTTTGGATCAATATTTTTGAGGATAACGCATGTTAGGTCTAGGTTAGGCCGGGGATTTTCACTCATCAGACTCATACTTTCGCATTCTTCACATACTTGTTGAACGGATCCTGGGTTTTTACTGGTTTGGATCACGTAGTAATGTGGTACCACACTGAAACATTCAATAAACCAGGTTTCGATCAATATTTTAGAGTATAACTCATGTTAGGTCTAGGTTAGGCCTGGGATTTTCATTTATCAGACTCATACTTTCGCATTCTTCACATACTTGTTGAACGGATTCTGGGTTTTTTCTGGTTTGGATCACGTAGTAATGTGGGACCACACTGAAACAGTCAATTAAACCTGGTTTGGATAAATATTTTAGAGGATAACGCATCTTAGGTCTGGGTTAGGTCTAAGATTTGCCCTCATCAGGCTCACAGTTTCGCGTTTTTCACATACTTGTTGAACAGATCCTGGGTTTTGTCTGGTTTGTATCACGAAGTAGTGTGGTACCACACTGAAACTGTCCATTAAACCTGGTTTCGCTCAATATTTTAGAGGATAACGCATGTTAGGTCTAGGTTAGGTCTGGGATTTGCTCTCATCATGCTCATTCTTTCGCATATTTCTCATACTTGATGGCTAGATCCTGGGCTTTTTCAGGATTGCATCACGTAGTAATGAAGTACAACACTGAAACAGTCAATTAAACCTGGTTTCCATCAATATTTTAGAGGACATCGCATGTTAGGTGTGGGATAGGTCTGGGATTTTCACTCATCAGACTCATACTTTCGCATTCTTCACATATTTGTTGAACGGATCCTGGGTTTTTTCTGGTTTGGATCACGTAGTAATGTGGTACCACACTGAAACAGTCGATTAAACCAGGTTTCGATCAATATTTTTGAGGATAACGCATGTTAGGTCAAGGTTAAGCCTGGTATTTTCACTCATCAGACTCATACCTACGCATTCTTCTCATACTTGTTGAACGGATCCTGGGTTTTTTCTGGTTTGGATCACGTAGTAATGTGGGACCACACTGAAACTGTCCATTAAACCTGGTTTCGCTCAATATTTTAGAGGATAACGCATGTTAGGTCTAGGTTAGGTCTGGGATTTGCTCTCATCATGCTCATTCTTTCGCACATTTCTCATACTTGATGGCTAGATCCTGGGCTTTTTCTGGATTGCATCACGTAGTAATGAAGTACAACACTGAAACAGTCAATTAAACCTGGTTTCCATCAATATCTTAGAGGACAACGCAAGTTAGGTCTGGGATAGGTCTAGGATTTGCTCACATCAGGCTCATACTTTCGCGTTTTTCACATACTTGTTGAACAGATCCTGGGTTTTTTCTGGTTTTGATCACGTAGTAGTGTGGTACCACACTGAAACAGTCCATTAAACATGGTTTGGATCAACATTTTAGAGGATAACGCATGTTAGGTCTAGGTTAGGCCTGGGATTTTCACTCATCAGACTCATACTTTCGCATTCTTCACATACTTGTTGAACGGATCCTGGGTTTTTTCTGGTTTGGATCACGTAGTAATGTGGGACCACACTGAAACAGTCAATTAAACCTGGTTTCGATCAATATATTAGAGAATAATTCATGTTAGGTCTAGGTTAGGTCTGGGATTTGCTCCCATCAGGCTCATTCTTTCGCATATTTCTCGTACTTGATGGCTAGATCCTGGGTTTTTTCTGGTTTGGATAACGTAGTAATGTGGGACCACACTGAAACAATCAATTAAACCTGGTCTTGATAAATGTTTTAGAGGATAACGCATGTTAGGTCTGGGATAGGTCTGGGATTTGCCCTCATCAGACTCATACTTTCGCACACTTCACATACTCGTTGAGCAGATCCTGGGTTATTTTCTGGTTTGGATCACATAGTAATGTGGTACCACACTGAAACAGTCGATTAAACCAGGTTTCGATCAATATTTTTGAGGATAACGCATGTTAGGTCTAGGTTAGGCCTGGGATTTTCACTCATCAGACTCATACTTTCGCATTCTTCTCATACTTGTTGAACGGATCCTGGGTTTTTTCTGGTTTGGATCACGTAGTAATGTGGGACCACACAGAAACAATCAATTAAACCTGGTCTTGATAAATATATTAGAGAATAGTTCATGTTAGGTCTAGGTTAGGTCTGGGATTTGCTCTCATCAGGCTCATTCTTTCGCACATTTCTCATACTTGATGGCTAGATCCTGGGCTTTTTCTGGATTGCATCACGTAGTAATGAAGTACAACACTGAAACAGTCAATTAAACCTGGTTTCCATCAATATCTTAGAGGACAACGCAAGTTAGGTCTGGGATAGGTCTGGGATTTGCTCACATCAGGCTCATACTTTCGCGTTTTTCACATACTTGTTGAACAGATCCTGGGTTTTTTCTGGTTTTGATCACGTAGTAATGTGGGACCACACTGAAACAGTCAAATAAACCTGGTTTCGATTAATAGATTAGAGAATAATTCATGTTAGGTCTAGGTTAGGTCTGGGATTTGCTCTCATCAGGCTCATTCTTTCGCATATTTCTCATACTTGTTGAACGGATCCTGGGTTTTTACTGGTTTGGATCACGTAGTAATGTGGTACCACACTGAAACATTCAATAAACCTGGTCTTGATAAATATTTTAGAGGATAACGCATGTTAGGTCTGGGTTAGGTCTAGGATTTGCCCCCATCAGCTCATACTTTCGCATATTTATCATACTTCATGGCTGGATCCTGGGCTATTTCTGGATTGGATCACGTAGTAATGTGGTACCACACTGAAACAGTCAATTAAACCTGGTTGTGATCAATATTATAGAGAATAATTCATGTTAGGTCTAGGTTAGGTCTGGGATTTGCTCTCATCAGGCTCATACTTTCGCATTCTTCACATACTTGTTGAACGGATCCTGGGTTTTTACTGGTTTGGATCACGTAGTAATGTGGTACCACACTGAAACATTCAATAAACCTGGTCTTGATAAATATTTTAGAGGATAACGCATGTTAGGTCTGGGTTAGGTCTAGGATTTGCCCTCATCAGGCTCCTACTTTCGCATATTTCTCATACTTCATGGCTGGATCCTGGGCTATTTCCGGATTGGATCACATAGTAATGTGGTACCACACTGAAACAGTCAATTAAACCTGGTTTTGATCAATATTTTTGAGAATAATTCATGTTAGGTCTAGGTTAGGTCAGGGATTTGCTCTCATCAGGGTCATACTTTCGAAGTTTTAACATACATGTTGGTCTGATCGAGGGGTTTTTCTGCTGTGGATCACGTAGTAAAGTGGTACCACACTGAAACAGTCCATTAAACCTTGTTTGGATCAATATTTTTGAGGATAACGCATGTTAGGTCTAGGTTAGGCCGGGGATGTTCACTCATCAGACTCATACTTTCGCATTCTTCACATACTTGTTGAACGGATCCTGGGTTTTTACTGGTTTGGATCACGTAGTAATATGGTACCACACTGAAACATTCAATAAACCTGGTCTTGATAAATATTTTAGAGGATAACGCATGTTAGGTCTGGGTTAGGTCTAGGATTTGCCCTCATCAGGCTCCTACTTTCGCATATTTCTCATACTTCATGGCTGGATCCTGGGCTATTTCCGGATTGGATCACATAGTAATGTGGTACCACACTGAAACAGTCAATTAAACCTGGTTTTGATCAATATTTTTGAGAATAATTCATGTTAGGTCTAGGTTAGGTCAGGGATTTGCTCTCATCAGGCTCATTCTTTCGCATATTTCTCATACTTGATGGCTAGATCCTGGGCTTTTTCTGGATTGCATCGCGTAGTAATGAAGTACAACACTGAAACAGTCAATTAAACCTGGTTTCCATCAATATTTTAGAGGACAACGCATGTTAGGTCTAGGTTAGGTCTGGGATTTGCTCTCATCAGGGTCATACTGTCGTAGTTTTAACTTACTTGTTGAACGGATCCTGGGTTTTTTCTGGTTTGGTTCACGTAGTAATGTGGTACCACACTGAAACATTCAATTAAACCTCGTCTTGATAGATATTTTAGAGGATAACGCATGTTAGGTTTGGGTTAGGTCTAGGATTTGCCCTCATCAGGCTCATACTTTCGCATATTTCTTATTCTTCATGGCTAGATCCTGGGCTATTTCCGGATTGGATCACATAGTAATGTGGTACCACACTGAAACAGTCAATGAAACCTGGTTTCGATCAATATTTTAGAGGATAACGCATGTTAGGTCTAGGTTAGCCCTGGGATTTTCACTCATCAGACTCATACTTTCGCATTCTTCACATACTTGTTGAACTGATCCCGGGTTTTTTCTGGTTTGGATCACCTAGTAATGTGGTACCACACTGAAACGGTCGATTAAACCTGGTTTCGATCAATATTTTAGAGGATAACCCATGTTAGGTCTAGGTTAGCCCTGGGATTTTCACTCATCAGATTCATACTTTCGCATTCTTCACATACTTGTTCAACTGATCCTGGGTTTTTTCTGGTTTGGATCACGTAGTAATGTGGTACCACACTGAAACAGTCAATTAAACCTGGTTTCGATCAATATTTTAGAGAATAATTCATGTTAGGTCTAGGTTAGGTCTGGGATTTGCTGTCATCAGGCTCATTCTATCGCATATTTCTCATACTTGAGGGCCAGATCCTGGGCTTTTTCAGGATTGCATCACGTAGTAATGAAGTACAACACTGAAACAGTCAATTAAACCTGGTTTCCATCAATATATTAGAGGACACCGCATGTTAGGTGTGGGATAGGTCTGGGATTTTCACTCATCAGACTCATACTTTCGCATTCTTCACATATTTGTTGAACGGATCCTGGGTTTTTTCTGGTTTGGATCACGTAGTAATGTGGCACCACAAAGAAACAATCAATTAAACCTGGTCTTGATAAATATTTTAGAGGATAACGCATGTTAGGTCTGGGATAGGTCTGGGATTTGCCCACATCAGGCTCATACTTTCGCGTTTTTCACATACTCGTTGAACAGATCCTGGGTTATTTTCTGGTTTGGATCACGTAGTAATGTGGTACCACACTGAAACAGTCGATTAAACCAGGTTTCGATCAATATTTTTGAGGATAACGCATGTTAGGTCAAGGTTAAGCCTGGTATTTTCACTCATCAGACTCATACCTTCGCATTCTTCTCATACTTGTTGAACGGATCCTGGGTTTTTTCTGGTTTGGATCACGTAGTAATGTGGGACCACACAGAAACAATCAATTAAACCTGGTCTTGATAAATATATTAGAGAATAATTCATGTTAGGTCTAGGTTAGGTCTGGGATTTGCTCTCATCAGGCTCATTCTTTCGCACATTTCTCATACTTGATGGCTAGATCCTGGGCTTTTTCTGGATTGCATCACGTAGTAATGAAGTACAACACTGAAACAGTCAATTAAACCTGGTTTCCATCAATATCTTAGAGGACAACGCAAGTTAGGTCTGGGATAGGTCTGGGATTTGCTCACATCAGGCTCATACTTTCGCGTTTTTCACATACTTGTTGAACAGATCCTGGGTTTTTTCTGGTTTTGATCACGTAGTAGTGTGGTACCACACTGAAACAGTCCATTAAACATGGTTTGGATCAATATTTTTGAGGATAACGCATGTTAGGTCTAGGTTAGGCCTGGGATTTTCACTCATCAGACTCATACTTTCGCATTCTTCTCATACTTGTTGAACGGATCCTGGGTTTTTTCTGGTTTGGATCTCGTAGTAATGTGGGACCACACTGAAACAGTCAATTAAACCTGGTTTCGATCAATATATTAGAGAATAATTCATGTTAGGTCTAGGTTAGGTCTGGGATTTGTCCTCATCAGGCTCACACTTTCGCATATTTCTCATACTTCATGGCTGGATCCTGGGCTATTTCTGGATTGGATCACGTATTAATGTGGTACCACACTGAAACAGTCAATTAAACCTGGTTTTGATGAATATTTTAGAGAATAATTCATGTTAGGTCTAGGTTAGGCACGAGATTTGCTCTCATCAGGCTCATTCTTTCGCATATTTCTCATACTAGATGGCTAGATCCTGGGCTTTTTCTGGATTGCATCACGTAGTAATGAAGTACAACACTGAAACACTCAATTAAACCTGGTTTCGTTCAATATTATTGAGGATAACGCATGTTAGGTCTAGGTTAGGCCTGGTATTTTCACTCATCAGACTCATACTTTCGCATTCTTCACATACTTGTTGAACGGATCTTGGGTTTTTTCTGGTGTGGATCACGTAGTAATGTGGTACCACACTGAAACAATCAATTAAACCTGGTTTTGATAAATATTTTAGAGGATAACGCATGTTAGGTCTGGGTTAGGTCTAGGATTTGCCCCCATCAGGCTCATACTTTCGCATATTTCTCATACTTCATGGCTGGATCCTGGGCTATTTCTGGATTGGATCACGTAGTAATGAAGTACAACACTGAAACAGTCAATTAAACCTGGTTCCCATCAATATCTTAGAGGACAACGCAAGTTAGGTCTGGGATAGGTCTGGGATTTGCTCACATCAGGCTCATACTTTCGCGTTTTTCACATACTTGTTGAACAGATCCTGGGTTTTTTCTGGTTTTGATCACGTAGTAATGTGGGACCACACTGAAACAGTCAAATAAACCTGGTTTCGATTAATAGATTAGAGAATAATTCATGTTAGGTCTAGGTTAGGTCTGGGATTTGCTCTCATCAGGCTCATTCTTTCGCATATTTCTCATACTTGTTGAACGGATCCTGGGTTTTTACTGGTTTGGATCACGTAGTAATGTGGTACCACACTGAAACATTCAATAAACCTGGTCTTGATAAATATTTTAGAGGATAACGCATGTTAGGTCTGGGTTAGGTCTAGGATTTGCCCCCATCAGGCTCATACTTTCGCATATTTCTCATACTTCATGGCTGGATCCTGGGCTATTTCTGGATTGGATCACGTAGTAATGTGGTACCACACTGAAACAGTCAATTAAACCTGGTTGTGATCAATATTATAGAGAATAATTCATGTTAGGTCTAGGTTAGGTCTGGGATTTGCTCTCATCAGGCTCATACTTTCGCATTCTTCACATACTTGTTGAACGGATCCTGGGTTTTTACTGGTTTGGATCACGTAGTAATGTGGTACCACACTGAAACATTCAATAAACCTGGTCTTGATAAATATTTTAGAGGATAACGCATGTTAGGTCTGGGTTAGGTCTAGGATTTGCCCTCATCAGGCTCCTACTTTCGCATATTTCTCATACTTCATGGCTGGATCCTGGGCTATTTCCGGATTGGATCACATAGTAATGTGGTACCACACTGAAACAGTCAATTAAACCTGGTTTTGATCAATATTTTTGAGAATAATTCATGTTAGGTCTAGGTTAGGTCAGGGATTTGCTCTCATCAGGGTCATACTTTCGAAGTTTTAACATACATGTTGGTCTGATCGAGGGGTTTTTCTGCTGTGGATCACGTAGTAAAGTGGTACCACACTGAAACAGTCCATTAAACCTTGTTTGGATCAATATTTTTGAGGATAACGCATGTTAGGTCTAGGTTAGGCCGGGGATTTTCACTCATCAGACTCATACTTTCGCATTCTTCACATACTTGTTGAACGGATCCTGGGTTTTTACTGGTTTGGATCACGTAGTAATATGGTACCACACTGAAACATTCAATAAACCTGGTCTTGATAAATATTTTAGAGGATAACGCATGTTAGGTCTGGGTTAGGTCTAGGATTTGCCCTCATCAGGCTCCTACTTTCGCATATTTCTCATACTTCATGGCTGGATCCTGGGCTATTTCCGGATTGGATCACATAGTAATGTGGTACCACACTGAAACAGTCAATTAAACCTGGTTTTGATCAATATTTTTGAGAATAATTCATGTTAGGTCTAGGTTAGGTCAGGGATTTGCTCTCATCAGGCTCATTCTTTCGCATATTTCTCATACTTGATGGCTAGATCCTGGGCTTTTTCTGGATTGCATCGCGTAGTAATGAAGTACAACACTGAAACAGTCAATTAAACCTGGTTTCCATCAATATTTTAGAGGACAACGCATGTTAGGTCTAGGTTAGGTCTGGGATTTGCTCTCATCAGGGTCATACTGTCGCAGTTTTAACTTACTTGTTGAACGGATCCTGGGTTTTTTCTGGTTTGGTTCACGTAGTAATGTGGTACCACACTGAAACATTCAATTAAACCTCGTCTTGATAGATATTTTAGAGGATAACGCATGTTAGGTTTGGGTTAGGTCTAGGATTTGCCCTCATCAGGCTCATACTTTCGCATATTTCTTATTCTTCATGGCTAGATCCTGGGCTATTTCCGGATTGGATCACATAGTAATGTGGTACCACACTGAAACAGTCAATGAAACCTGGTTTCGATCAATATTTTAGAGGATAACGCATGTTAGGTCTAGGTTAGCCCTGGGATTTTCACTCATCAGACTCATACTTTCGCATTCTTCACATACTTGTTGAACTGATCCCGTGTTTTTTCTGGTTTGGATCACCTAGTAATGTGGTACCACACTGAAACGGTCGATTAAACCTGGTTTCGATCAATATTTTAGAGGATAACCCATGTTAGGTCTAGGTTAGCCCTGGGATTTTCACTCATCAGATTCATACTTTCGCATTCTTCACATACTTGTTGAACTGATCCTGGGTTTTTTCTGGTTTGGATCACGTAGTAATGTGGTACCACACTGAAACAGTCAATTAAACCTGGTTTCGATCAATATTTTAGAGAATAATTCATGTTAGGTCTAGGTTAGGTCTGGGATTTGCTGTCATCAGGCTCATTCTATCGCATATTTCTCATACTTGAGGGCCAGATCCTGGGCTTTTTCAGGATTGCATCACGTAGTAATGAAGTACAACACTGAAACAGTCAATTAAACCTGGTTTCCATCAATATATTAGAGGACACCGCATGTTAGGTGTGGGATAGGTCTGGGATTTTCACTCATCAGACTCATACTTTCGCATTCTTCACATATTTGTTGAACGGATCCTGGGTTTTTTCTGGTTTGGATCACGTAGTAATGTGGCACCACAAAGAAACAATCAATTAAACCTGGTCTTGATAAATATTTTAGAGGATAACGCATGTTAGGTCTGGGATAGGTCTGGGATTTGCCCACATCAGGCTCATACTTTCGCGTTTTTCACATACTCGTTGAACAGATCCTGGGTTATTTTCTGGTTTGGATCACGTAGTAATGTGGTACCACACTGAAACAGTCGATTAAACCAGGTTTCGATCAATATTTTTGAGGATAACGCATGTTAGGTCAAGGTTAAGCCTGGTATTTTCACTCATCAGACTCATACCTTCGCATTCTTCTCATACTTGTTGAACGGATCCTGGGTTTTTTCTGGTTTGGATCACGTAGTAATGTGGGACCACACAGAAACAATCAATTAAACCTGGTCTTGATAAATATATTAGAGAATAATTCATGTTAGGTCTAGGTTAGGTCTGGGATTTGCTCTCATCAGGCTCATTCTTTCGCACATTTCTCATACTTGATGGCTAGATCCTGGGCTTTTTCTGGATTGCATCACGTAGTAATGAAGTACAACACTGAAACAGTCAATTAAACCTGGTTTCCATCAATATCTTAGAGGACAACGCAAGTTAGGTCTGGGATAGGTCTGGGATTTGCTCACATCAGGCTCATACTTTCGCGTTTTTCACATACTTGTTGAACAGATCCTGGGTTTTTTCTGGTTTTGATCACGTAGTAGTGTGGTACCACACTGAAACAGTCCATTAAACATGGTTTGGATCAACATTTTAGAGGATAACGCATGTTAGGTCTAGGTTAGGCCTGGGATTTTCACTCATCAGACTCATACTTTCGCATTCTTCACATACTTGTTGAACGGATCCTGGGTTTTTACTGGTTTGGATCACGTAGTAATGTGGGACCACACTGAAACAGTCAATTAAACCTGGTTTCGATCAATATATTGGAGAATAATTCATGTTAGGTCTAGGTTAGGTCTGGGATTTGCTCTCATCAGGCTCATTCTTTCGCATATTTCTCATACTTGATGGCTAGATCCTGGGTTTTTTCTGGTTTGGATCACGTAGTAATGTGGGACCACACTGAAACAGTCAATTAAACCTGGTCTTGATAAATATTTTAGAGGATCACGCATGTTAGGTCTGGGATAGGTCTGGGATTTGCCCTCATCAGACTCATACTTTCGCACACTTCACATACTCGTTGGGCAGATCCTGGGTTATTTTCTGGTTTGGATCACATAGTAATGTGGTACCACACTGAAACAGTCGATTAAACCAGGTTTCGATCAATATTTTTGAGGATAACGCATGTTAGGTCTAGGTTAGGCCTGGGATTTTCACTCATCAGACTCATACTTTCGCATTCTTCTCATACTTGTTGAACGGATCCTGGGTTTTTTCTGGTTTGGATCTCGTAGTAATGTGGGACCACACTGAAACAGTCAATTAAACCTGGTTTCGATCAATATATTAGAGAATAATTCATGTTAGGTCTAGGTTAGGTCTGGGATTTGTCCTCATCAGGCTCACACTTTCGCATATTTCTCATACTTCATGGCTGGATCCTGGGCTATTTCTGGATTGGATCACGTATTAATGTGGTACCACACTGAAACAGTCAATTAAACCTGGTTTTGATGAATATTTTAGAGAATAATTCATGTTAGGTCTAGGTTAGGCACGAGATTTGCTCTCATCAGGCTCATTCTTTCGCATATTTCTCATACTAGATGGCTAGATCCTGGGCTTTTTCTGGATTGCATCACGTAGTAATGAAGTACAACACTGAAACACTCAATTAAACCTGGTTTCGTTCAATATTATTGAGGATAACGCATGTTAGGTCTAGGTTAGGCCTGGTATTTTCACTCATCAGACTCATATTTTCGCATTCTTCAAATACTTGTTGAACGGATCTTGGGTTTTTTCTGGTGTGGATCACGTAGTAATGTGGTACCACACTGAAACAATCAATTAAACCTGGTTTTGATAAATATTTTAGAGGATAACGCATGTTAGGTCTGGGTTAGGTCTAGGATTTGCCCCCATCAGGCTCATACTTTCGCATATTTCTCATACTTCATGGCTGGATCCTGGGCTATTTCTGGATTGGATCACGTAGTAATGTGGTACCACACTGAAACAGTCAATTAAACCTGGTTGTGATGAATATTTTAGAGAATAATTCATGTTAGGTCTAGGTTAGGCATGAGATTTGCTCTCATCAGGCTCATTCTTTCGCATATTTCTCATACTAGATGGCTAGATCCTGGGCTTTTTCTGGATTGCATCACGTAGTAATGAAGTACAACACTGAAACACTCAATTAAACCTGGTTTCGTTCAATATTATAGAGAATAATTCATGTTAGGTCTAGGTTAGGTCTGGGATTTGCTCTCATCAGGCTCATACTTTCGCATTCTTCACATACTCGTTGAACGGATCCTGGGTTTTTACTGGTTTGGATCACGTAGTAATGTGGTACCACACTGAAACAGTCAATTAAACCTGGTTTCGATCAATATTTTAGAGAATAATTCATGTTAGGTCTAGGTTAGGTCTGGGATTTGCTGTCATCAGGCTCATTCTATCGCATATTTCTCATACTTGGGGGCTAGATCCTGGGCATTTTCAGGATTGCATCACGTAGTAATGAAGTACAACACTGAAGCAGCCAATTAAACCTGGTTTCCATCAATATTTTAGAGGACATCGCATGTTAGGTGTGGGATAGGTCTGGGATTTTCACTCATCAGACTCATACTTTCGCATTCTTCACATATTTGTTGAACGGATCCTGGGTTTTTTCTGGTTTGGATCACGTAGTAATGTGGCACCACAAAGAAACAATCAATTAAACCTGGTCTTGATAAGTATTTTAGAGGATAACGCATGTTAGGTCTGGGATAGGTCTGGGATTTGCCCACATCAGGCTCATACTTTCGCGTTTTTCACATACTTGTTGAACAGATCCTGGGTCATTTTCTGGTTTGGATCACGTAGTAATGTGGTACCACACTGAAACAGTCGATTAAACCAGGTTTCGATCAATATTTTTGAGGATAACGCATGTTAGGTCAAGGTTAAGCCTGGTATTTTCACTCATCAGACTCATACTTTCGCATTCTTCTCATACTTGTTGAACGGATCCTGGGTTTTTTCTGGTTTGGATCACGTAGTAATGTGGGACCACACAGAAACAATCAATTAAACCTGGTCTTGATAAATATATTAGAGAATAATTCATGTTAGGTCTAGGTTAGGTCTTTGATTTGCTCTCATCAGGCTCATTCTTTCGCACATTTCTCATACTTGATGGCTAGATCCTGGGCTTTTTCTGGATTGCATCACGTAGTAATGAAGTACAACACTGAAACAGTCAATTAAACCTGGTTTCCATCAATATCTTAGAGGACAACGCAAGTTAGGTCTGGGATAGGTCTGGGATTTGCTCACATCAGGCTCATACTTTCGCGTTTTTCACATACTTGTTGAACAGATCCTGGGTTTTTTCTGGTTTTGATCACGTAGTAGTGTGGTACCACACTGAAACATTCAATTAAACCTGGTCTTGATAAATATTTTAGAGGATAACGCAAGTTAAGTCTGGGATAGATCTGGGATTTGACCTCATCAGACTCATACTTTCGCGTTTTTCACATACTTGTTGAACAGATCCTGGGTTTTATCTGGTTTTGATCACGTAGTAGTGTGGTACCACACTGAAACAGTCCATTAAACCTGGTTTCCATCAATATCTTACAGGACAACGCAAGTTAGGTCTGGGATAGGTCTGGGACTTGCCCTCATCAGGCTCATACTTTCGCACACTTCACATACTCGTTGAACAGATCCTGGGTTTTTTCTGCTTTGGATCACGTAGTAAAGTGGTACCACACTGAAACAGCCCATTAAACCTGGTTTGGATCAATATTTTAGAGGATAACGCATGTTAGGTCTACGTTAGCCCTGGGATTTTCACTCATCAGACTCATACTTTCGCATTCTTCACATACTTGTTGAACGGATCCTGGGTTTTTTCTGGTTTGGTTCACGTAGTAATGTGGTACAACACTGAAACATTCAATTAAACCTGATCTTGATAAATATTTTAGAGGATAACGCATGTTAGGTCTGGGTTAGGTCGAGGATTTGCCCTCATCAGGCTCATACTTTCGCATATTTCTCATACTTCATGGCTAGATCCTGGGCTGTTTCTGGATTGTATCACGTAGTAATGTGGTACCACGCTGAAACAGTCAATGAAACCTGGTTTCGATCGATATTTTAGAAGACAACGCAAGTTAGGTCTGGGATAGGTCTTGGACTTGCCCTCATCAGGCTCATACTTTCGCGTTTTTCACATACTTGTTGAACAGATCCTGGGTTTTTTCAGGTTTGGATCACGTAGTAGTGTGGTACCACACTGAAACAGTCCATTAAACCTGGTTTGGATCAATATTTTAGAGGATAACGTATGTTAGGACTGGGATAGGTCTGGGATTTGCCCTCATCAGACTCATACTTTCGCACACTTCACATACTCGTTGAACAGATCCTGGGTTTTTTCTGGTTTGGATCACGTAGTAATGTGGTACCACACTGAAACAGTCGATGAATCCTGGTTTCGATCAATATTTTAGAGGATAACGCAAGTTAAGTCTGGGATTGGTCTGGGATTTGACCTCATCAGACTCATACTTTCGCACTCTTCACATACTCGTTGAACAGATCCTGGGTTTTTTCTGGTTTGGATCACGTAGTAATGTGGTACCACACTGAAACAGTCAATTAAACCTGGTTTCGATCAATATTTTAGAGAATAATTCATGTCAGGTCTAGGTTAGGTCTGGGATTTGCTCTCATCAGGCTCATACTTTCGCACACTTCACATACTCGTTTGACAGATCCTGGGTTATTTTCTGGTTTGGATCGCATAGTAATATGGTACCACACTGAAACAGTCGACCAAACCAGGTTTCGATCAATATCTTTGAGGATAACGCATGTTAGGTCTAGGTTAGGCCTGGAATTTTCACTCATCAGACTCATACTTTCGCATTCTTCACATACTTGTTGAACGGATCCTGGGTTTTTTCTGGTTTGGATCACGTAGTAATGTGGGACCACACTGAAACAGTCAATTAAACCTGGTTTCGATCAATATTTTAGAGAATAATTCATGTTAGGTCTAGGTTAGGTCTGGGATTTGCTCTCATCAGGCTCATTCTTTCGCATATTTCTCATACTTGATGGCCAGATCCTGGGCTTTTTCTGGATTGCATCACGTAGTAATGAAGTGCAACACTGAAACAGGCAATTAAACCTGGTTTCCATCAATATCTTAGAGGACAACGCAAGTTAGGTCTGGGATAGGTCTGGGACTTGCCCTCATCAGGCTCATACTTTCGCACACTTCACATACTCGTTGAACAGATCCTGGGTTTTTTCTGCTTTGGATCACGTAGTAAAGTGGTACCACACTGAAACAGCCCATTAAACATGGTTTGGATCAATATTTTAGAGGATAACGCATGTTAGGTCTAGGTTAGGTCGGGGATTTTCACTAATCAGACTCATACTTTCGCATTCATCACATACTTGTTGAACGGATCCTGGGTTTTTTCTGGTTTGGTTCACGTAGTAATGTGGTACAACACTGAAACATTCAATTAAACCTGATCTTGATAAATATTTTAGAGGATAACGCATGTTAGGTCTGGGTTAGGTCGAGGATTTGCCCTCATCAGGCTCATACTTTCGCATATTTCTCATACTTCATGGCTAGATCCTGGGCTGTTTCTGGATTGTATCACGTAGTAATGTGGTACCACGCTGAAACAGTCAATGAAACCTGGTTTGGATCAATATTTTAGAGGATAACGTATGTTAGGACTGGGATAGGTCTGGGATTTGCCCTCATCAGACTCATACTTTCGCACTCTTCACATACTCGTTGAACAGATCCTGGGTTTTTTCTGGTTTGGATCACGTAGTAATGTGGTACCACACTGAAACAGTCAATTAAACCTGGTTTCGATCAATATTTTTGAGGATAACGCATGTTAGGTCTAGGGTAGGCCTGGAATTTTCACTCATCAGACTCATACTTTCGCATTCTTCACATACTTGTTGAACGGATCCTGGGTTTTTTCTGGTTTGGATCACGTAGTAATGTGGGACCACACTGAAACAGTCAATTAAACCTGGTTTCGATCAATATTTTAGAGAATAATTCATGTTAGGTCTAGGTTAGGTCTGGGATTTGCTCTCATCAGGCTCATTCTTTCGCATATTTCTCATACTTGATGGCCAGATCCTGGGCTTTTTCTGGATTGCATCACGTAGTAATGAAGTGCAACACTGAAACAGACAATTAAACCTGGTTTCCATCAATATCTTAGAGGACAACGCAAGTTAGGTCTGGGATAGGTCCGGGACTTGCCCTCATTAGGCTCATACTTTCGCACACTTCACATACTCGTTGAACAGATCCTGGGTTTTTTCTGCTTTGGATCACGTAGTAAAGTGGTACCACACTGAAACAGCCCATTAAACCTGGTTTGGATCAATATTTTAGAGGATAACGCATGTTAGGTCTAGGTTAGGTCGGGGATTTTCACTAATCAGACTCATACTTTCGCATTCATCACATACTTGTTGAACGGATCCTGGGTTTTTTCTGGTTTGGATCACGTAGTAATGTGGGACCACACTGAAACTGTCAATTAAACCTGGTTTCGATCAATATTTTAGAGAATAATTCATGTTAGACCTAGGTTAGGTCTGGGATTTGCTCTCATCAGGCTCATTCTTTCGCATATTTCTCGTAATTGATGGCTAGATCCTGGGCTTTTTTTGGATTGCATCACGTAGTAATGATGTACAACACTGAAGCAGCCTATTAAACCTGGTTTCCATCAATATTTTAGAGATTAATTCATGTTAGGTCTAGGTTAGGTCAGGGATTTGCTCTCATCAGGCTCATTCTTTCGCATATTTCTCATACTTGATGGCTAGATCCTGGGCTTTTTTTGGATTGCATCACGTAGTAATGAAGTTCAACACTGAAACTGTCAATTAAACCTGGTTTCCATCAATATTTTAGAGGATAACGCAAGTTAGGTCTGGGATAGGTCTGGGATTTGACCTCATCAGTCTCATACTTTCGCATATTTCTCATACTTCATAGCTAGATCCTGGGCTGTTTCTGGATTGTATCACGTAGTAATGTGGTACCACGCTGAAACAGTCAATTAAACCTGGTTTCGATCAATATTTTAGAGGATAACGCAAGTTTGGTCTGGGATAGGTCTAGGATTTGCCCTCATCAGGCTCTTACTTTCGCATATTTCTCATACTTCATGGCTAGATCCTGGGCTATTTCTGGATCGGATCACGTGGTAAAGTGGTACCACACTGAAACATTTAATGAAACCTTGTCTGGATAAATATTTTAGAGGATAACGCATCTTAGGTCTGGGTTAGGTCTAAGATTTGCCCTCATCAGGTTCACAGTTTCGCGTTTTTCACATACTGGTTGAACAGATCCTGGGTTTTGTCTGGTTCGGATCACGAAGTAGTGTGGTACCACACTGAAACAGTCCATTAAACCTGGTTTCGCTCAATATTTTAGAAGATAACGCATGTTAGGTCTAGGTTAGGCCCGGGATTTGCCCTCATCAGGGTCATACTTTCGCAGTTTTAACATGCATGTTGACCTGATCGAGGGTTTTTTCTGCTTTGGATCACGTAGTAAAGTGGTACCACAACTAAAACAGTCAATTAAACCTGGTTTCGATCAATATTTTAGAGGATAACGCAAGTTAGGTCTGGGATAGGTCTGGGATTTGCCCTCATCATACTCATACTTTCGCACACTTCACATACTCGTTGAACAGATCCTGGATTATTTTCTGGTTTGGATCACATAGTAATGTGGTACCACACTGAAACAGTCGATTAAACCAGGTTTTGATCAATATTTTTGAGGATAACGCATGTTAGGTCTAGTTTAGGCCTGGGATTTGCCCTCATCAGACTCATACTTTCGCATACTTCTAATACTTGTTGAACAGGTCTTGGGTTTTTTTCTGGTTTGGATCACGTAGTAATGTGGTACCACACTGAAACAGTCGATTAAACCTGGTTTCGGTCAATATTTTTGAGGATAACGCATGTTAGGTATAGGTTAGGCCGAGGATTTTCACTCATCAGAATCATACTTTCGCATTCTCCACATACTTGTTAAACGGATCCTGGGTTTTTACTGGTTTGGATCACGTAGTAATGTGGTACCACACTGAAACATTCAATTGAACCTGGTCTTGATAAATATTTTAGAGGATAACGCATGTTAGGTTTGTGTTAGGTCTAGGATTTGCCCTCATCAGGCTCATACTTTCGCATATTTCTCATACTTCATGGCTAGATCCTGGGGTGTTTCTGGATTGTGTCACGTAGTAATGTGGGACCACACTGAAACAAACAATTAAACCTGGTCTTGATAAATATTTTTGAGGATAACGCATGTTAGGTCTGGCTTAGGCCATGGTTTTTCACTCATCAGACTCATACTTTCGCATTCTTCACATACTTGTTGAACGGATCCTGGGTTTTTACTGGTTTGGATCACGAAGTAATGTGGTACCACGGTGAAACAGTCAATTAAAACTGGTTTCGATCAATATCTTAGAGGATAACGCATGTTAGGTCTGGGTTAGGTGTAGGATTTGCCCTCATCAGGCTCATACTTTCGCATATTTCTCATACTTCATGGCTGGATCCTGGGCTATTTCTGGATTGGATCACGTAGTAATGTGGTACCACACTGAAACAGTCGATTAAACCAGGTTTCGATCAATATTTTTGAGGATAACGCATGTTAGGTCTAGGTTAGGCCTGGGATTTTCACTCATCAAACTCATACTTTCGCATTCTTCACATACTTGTAGAACGGATCCTGGGTTTTTTCTGGTTTGGATCACGTAGTAACGTGGGACCACACTGAAACAGTCAAATAAACCTGATCTTGATAAATATTTTAGAGGATAACGCATGTTAGGTCTGGGATAGGCCTAGGATTTGCCCTCATCAGACTCATACTTTCGCACACTTCACATACTCGTTGAACAGATCCTGGGTTATTTTCTGGTTTGGATCACATAGTAATGTGGTACCACACTGAAACAGTCGATTAAACCTGGTCATGATAAATATTTTAGAGGATAACGCATGTTAGGTCTAGGTTAGGTCTGGGATTTGCTCTCATCAGGCTCATTCTTTCGCATATTTCTCATACTTGATGGCTAGATCCTGGGCTTTTTCTGGATTGCATCACGTAGTAATGAAGTACAACACTGAAACAGTCAATTAAACCTGGTTTCCATCAATATCTTAGAGGACAACGCAAGTTAGGTCTGGGATAGCTCTGGGATTTGCCCTCATCAGGGTCATACTTTCGCAGTTCTAACATACATGTTGACCTGATCGAGTGTTTTTTCTGCTTTGGATCACGTAGTAAAGTGGTACTACAACTAAAACAGTCAATTAAACCTGGTTTCGATCATTATTTTAGAGGATAACGCAAGTTAGGTCTGGGATGAACACATGCGTGCGGCGATATGGGGGGTCCATCGTGGATGTTGGATTCGCGACCCCCAACGCCGTGCGCATGGTGTCGGGTTGGCACGTGGTCGCGGGGGCAGAGACACTCTCCGATCACCGGTACATCCGGATGGAGGTCTCTGCCGCCGCGAGTGCATCCCGACACGGCCGCCTGCGTGGCACCCCACCACGCCGCTGGGCGCTTCGTCGCCTGGACAAGGACGCCCTGATGGCAGCTGCCCTCGCTGCAACTTGGCCGCAGGGAGCGGCCGAGTTGCCGAGCATAGAGGAGGAGGTCGCCCGGCTCGGAGCATTGGTCGCGGGTATTTGCGACGCGGCGATGCCTCGGGTCGGGCGGGCTTCTCCTCGCCGGGCGGTGTACTGGTGGTCGGACGCGATCGCGGAGTTGCGAGTCGCGACTGTCCGCGCCCGACGCCAGTACACCCGCGCGCGCCGTCGTCAACGTACAGGCGACGGCGTGGCGCGAGCGAGGGCAGCTGATGACCTGTATGGAGCATACCGCGTGGCGCGGGTTGCTCTGCAGGTCGCCATCAAACGGGCCAAGACCCAGGCATGGAAGGAGCTCCTCCAGACCCTTGATGACGATCCATGGGGGCGCCCATATAAGGTGGTGCTGAATAAGCTCCGCCCGTGGGCGCCTCCCGTCACCGAGGGTCTTGACCCCCGGCTGCTGGAGGACGTGGTCAATACACTCTTCCCAATTGGGGAGAGGGGACCGCGTCCTCCGGCGGCGGCGGCTGTCCCAGTGGAGTGGACGGCCGAGCTGGGGGTCACGCAGGAGGAGCTGGCAGCGGCCATCAGACGGCTCGGGGTTCGTAACACGGCCCCGGGTCCGGATGGTGTGCCCGGCCGGGTTTGGGTCTTGACCCAGGGCGTCCTTGGGGCCGACCTCAGGCGGTTGTTCGACCGCTGCCTGAGGGACGGGCGATTCCCCCCCAGTTGGAAGGTGGCGAGGATGGTCCTCCTCCGGAAGGAGGGTCGGCCCGCGGAGTCTCCCTCCGCATACCGGCCCATTTGTCTCCTCGACGAGGTGGGCAAGCTCTTCGAGCGTGTGATTGCTGCCCGCCTCGTCGAGCACCTGTCGCGGGGTGATCCCGGTCTGGCCGACTGCCAGTTCGGTTTCCGGGGGGGCCGATCGACTATCGACGCGATATGTCGTGTGAGGGCCCTCTCGGAGGCGGCCGTCTCCCGGGGAGGGGTGGCATTGGCAATCTCCTTGGATATTGCCAATGCCTTTAACACCCTCCCCTGGGAAGAGATAAGGAGGGGACTCGAATATCATCGAGTCCCCCCTTGTCTCAGGGCGGTCGTCGGGGATTATCTCCGCGGCAGGTGGATCGAGTATCCGGGCCGGGATGGTGATATGCGGAGGGAGGTGTACTGCGGTGTTCCGCAGGGGTCGGTCCTCGGGCCACTCCTGTGGAACATCGCGTACGACTCGGTGTTGCGGGCCGGCCTCCCCGACGGCGTCAGCACGGTGTGTTATGCGGATGACACACTGGTGCTGGCCGTCGGGGCGCACTGGGGGAGGGCCATGCGTCGCGCGGAGGAGGGGTCGCAACGCGTCGTCGACCGGATCAGGGGGATGGGGATGACGGTGGCGGTCCATAAGACCGAGGTGATTGCGTTTCATTCACCTCGGCAGGATCCGCCACCCCCTCTGATTCGGGTGGGTGGGGCTGACATCGAGGTGAAGCCCCAGATCAGGTATCTAGGGCTGATCCTCGATAGCCACTGGCGTTTCGAGAAGCATTTCCGCTGCCTGGTCCCCCGGTTGGAAAGGATGGTTGCGGCTCTGGGCCGGATCCTGCCCAACCTGGGGGGCCCGGCGGGCCGAGTTCGTCGCCTCTATGTGGCAATGGTCCGGTCGGTGGCCCTATACGGGGCCCCCGTCTGGGCGGACGACCTGGCTGCCTCCCGGCGCAGCATGACTATGCTGCGTCGGGTGCAGAGGCGCATGGCGCTCAGGGTCGTCCGCGGGTATCGGACCATGTCACATGAGGCGGCGACGGTTCTAGCGGGGATGCCGCCCATGGACCTGCTCGCGCGGTCGCACGCGGTGATGTACCGGCACCGCGTCGACCGTCGCGCGGGGGTGGGGGCGGTCCCGGGCGGGCAGGAACCTGCTTGGGGCGATTTGAAGCGCCAGGCCCGGCAGTCCGTGTTGCTCGCGTGGCAGGAGCGGCTGGCTCTGCCAACCGCGGGGCACCGGACTGTCGGGGCTGTTCGGCCACTCCTGAAGGAGTGGCTGGACAGAGGCCATGGCAGCCTCACCTACCGGCTGGCACAGGTATTTTCCGGGCATGGCAGCTTCGGAAGATACCTGTGCCGGATAGGGAAGGAGCCGACGGCGCGTTGCTGCCACTGCGACGCTGAGCAGGACACGGCGGATCATACCCTGGAGGTATGCCCCGCGTGGGAGGGGGAGCGCCGTGTCCTGGTCGGCGTCGTCGGGCGGGATGTCTCGCTGCCGGGCGTGGTGCGCGCCATGCTCGGCAGCGAGGAGAAGTGGAGGGCCGTGGCCTCCTTCTGCGAGAACGTAATGTTGCAGAAGGAGGCCGCGGGGAGGGAGCGCGAGCTTCAGCGGCGTGCTGAAGCACGCGCTCGTGCGGTGGCCCGAGGTCGTCGCCCGGTCGCGAGGCGTCGCGGGCGGCCGCCTCGGCGTGGCGGATGACCTAGGCTGGGAGGGGGGTCCTGAGGGGACCCTCCTCCCGCCAGGCGGCGCCGGGTCGGACCGGTTGGGGGTAGGAGTGCCTCCCCCTACCGGTCCGACGCAAGGGGAGGCACCCTCGGCGGTCTGGTGCGGCCATGAACGCCCGGCCGCCGAGGGATGGAAACGGGGTCGCGGGCGGTTGCGAGTTGGGGCTCGCAGCCGCCACTAAACGCGGCCCCGGGACGGATAGCGGCGGGATGGAGTGGCCCCGTCCCGCCGCTATGAGGCAGTGTGTCTACTGGGGGGACCGATTGTCCCCCCGGGGGATGGGCGCGAAAGCGCGGGCACGGGGAGGATACCGGAAGAATGCTTCGAGCGATTCCCGGTATCCTCCCAAAGCGTGCCGAAGGGTCACCGTGGGGTTTTTAGTGGGTAGGTCCCGCGCCTGTCGTTGTACGGGCGCGGGGAATCCCACACACGCCTCCCACCTCTCCCCAAGGTGGTGGGAGGGAGTCTTTCGAAGATTTTCCCCACGACAAAAAAAAAAAAAAAAAAAAAAAAAAAAAAAGTTAGGTCTGGGATAGGTCTGGGATTTGCCCTCATCAGACTCATACTTTCGCATTCTTCACACACTTGTTGAACGGATCCTGGGTTTTTTCTGGTTTGGTTCACATAGTAATGTGGTACCGCACTGAAACATTCAATTAAACCTGGTCTTGATAAATATTTTGGAGGATAACGCATGTTAGGTTTGGGTTAGGTCTAGGATTTGTCCTCATCAGGCTCATACATTCGCATATTTCTCATACTTCATGGCTAGATCCTGGGCTATTTCTGGATTGGATCACGTAGTAATGTGGTACCACACTGGAACAGTCAATTAAACCTGGTTTCGATCAATATTTTAGAGGACAATGCAAGTTAGGTCTGTGTTAGGTCTGGGATTTGCCACATCGGGGTCATACTTTCGCATTTTTCACTTACTTGTTGAACTGATCCTGGGTTTTTTCTGGTTTGGATCACGTAGTAATGTGGTACCACACTGAAACAGTCGATTAAACCCGGTTTCGATCAATATTTTAGAGGATAACGCAAGTTAAGTCTGGGATGCCCTCAGGGGCTGCCAGCCTTTCAGCTGCAGTACGGGCTTAACGAACCCGGGGTACCCTAGTCATACACACACCGTAAGCCTCCTGTTGGTCGTCACAACGACCCATTCACAATTGCCTATTGGTTTTGTGAATGGTACGTGACGGCAGGAGGAACGGGGGTCTTGGCTTAACCGCCTGGGCCACGAGTATGGCGACTCTATAAAATCGCCCTCCAATCCTAAGCTATGGTGCGCGGCGATGGGATGCATGGTTGGGGGAGAAGGCCCAATCCCAAGCGACCACCTCCGGGGAACCTGCCGAACCCCCGGAGTATATAGGCTTACCCGGGTAAGGCGGCTCTGCCCGGGCGGACCTTCTCTTCCGACCTGCTCGTGGGAATATTATGGAGTTCAATATTAAAACGGTGATGGGACGGGGTAAGTCAGAGGGGGAGGACGAAGGCGGTGTTGGGACTGGAGTGACGGCGCTCGCGCCGCCTCCAGCGCCTGCCCGGCTTCGTGGAAGGTGGAGGAGGACGACGAGACTGCGTCAGTCTCGTCCTTCTCCTCCACCAGGAGCCTCATAGGCTCTAAGAGGAAGAGGGCGGGGCAGGCCGTCGTCGAGGTGGGCGGGGCGATGAGCCCGTCGGTGAGGCTGAGTTGCCTCAGGGACGAGGTGACCGAGGAGATATCGGAGAGAATCTCCTCGTCCCTGAGGCGGGTGGAGAAAGTCGCCGCTGCCTGCGCCTTTAAGGGGCAGAAAAGCGGTGGCGCGGAGGCCCTGAAGGCCGCGGCGGAGGAAATGAGGGAGGCGGCGCGGGAGCTCAGAGGGCGGAACGCCCGTCTGCAGCTCCTGTTGGAGGAGGAGCGACAGGGGAGGAGGAGGGCAGAGGCGCTGTGGAACAGCGCGGCCCTCCCTCCCATCCTCCCTCCTCCTCCACCGCCGCGTCCCTCGGCGGAGGTAAATAAGCGGAGTGCGGCGGCAGTGGTGCGGGGCACCGCGGGCCCCTCCACCCGCACTCCGCCCGTGAAGAAGTCCGCGTCCTCCTCAGAAGACGATCTTCTGAGGAGGATTGGGGACATGATTGATGGCAAGCTGGCCGCCTTCCGGGAGGAGCTCCTCGCCGGAAGAGCGGTCAGCAGGAAGGCGGTGCCTCCCCGTCCTGTTCCGGTACAGTCGGGGAAGGCAAAGAAGGGCGGAGTGAAGGCTCCGCCCAGCGTTGCGGCACCAGGGCCCCGGGTCGCGACCCCCAGGGGGGGTGGTGTACCCGTGGTCGCGATGGTCGCGTCCTCCACGGCACCCTCCCAAGGGGGGGTGGCGTGGAGTGAGGTGGTGGGGCGGAAGGCGAAGCGGGCGGCGAGGAAGGCCTCGCAACCGCGGCCTCCGCCTCCGCCGCCGGCGGCCAAGGTAAAGGCCGCGAAGGTCGGGAAGGCACGACCAGGTCGTCCCCCAAAAACGGCAGCGGTGACGCTGACCGTTGCGCAGGGGGGCGACCTGACCCTCGCGGAGGCGATGCGGCTCGCCAGGGAGAATATCTCCCTGGAAGAGCTGGGCATCGCCTCCGTGAGGGCGAAGAGGGCCGTGACCGGGGGTCTCTTGCTGGAGATCCCCGGTGCAGAAGGCGGCGCGAAGGCGGATCGTCTCGCCCAGAGGCTCCGGGAGCAGCTGGGCGAGGGAGGTGTCCGGGTCGCCCGGTCCACGAAGCGCACGGAGATGCGCGTTTGCGGGCTGAACGACTCGGTCAGCGCACAGGATGTGTCCCGTGCCCTTGCGAGGGCGGGGGACTGTCCTGTGGAGGACCTGCGGATCGGAGAGATCCGCAGGTCGCCCTCCGGCCTCGGGTCGGTGTGGGCCCGGTGCCCCCTCTCCGCCGCCCGTAAGGTGGCGGAATCCGGGAGGGTGTTGGTGGGGTGGGTTTCGGCGCGAGTGGAAATCCTCGCGCCGCGCCCGCTCCAGTGTCACCGCTGCCTCGAATTGGGGCACGTGAGGCAGTGGTGCACCTCGCCGGTGGACCGCAGCGGTCAGTGTTACCGCTGCGGTGCCAAAGAGCGCCGTGCGAGCCAGTGCTCGGCGGCCCCCCACTGCCCGCTGTGTGCGGACATGGGGAGGCCAGCCGATCACAGGGTGGGGAGCAAGAAGTGCTCCCCCCCCCCTCGCGGAAGGAGAGGAAGAGGCGGGCTGCACCGGCTCCGGTGCCGAGGGCGGTGGCATCGTCCTCCATGGAGGTGGACGGTGCTACGGGGACGGACGGCCGGGAGGAGGCTGGCGCGGCCATTAATTAATGCCGCCCCGCCTCCTCCTCCAGGCCAACCTCAACCACTGCCGCGCGGCACAGGACTTGATGTCCCAAGTCCTCGCGGAGTGGGGGGTTGGCCTGGCGGTCGCCGCCGAGCCGTACCGCGTCCCTGATCACCCTTATTGGGTGGGCGACGCGGACGGCTTGGTGGCGACGGTATGGGGAGGGGGCGACGGGTCCCCACCGTTCTCCTTGTTGGAGCGCGGTCGGGGATTCGTCGCCGTGGACTGGGGGGGAGTTGCTGTGGTGGGATGCTACATTTCGCCCCGTAGCGGTCACGCTGCGTTCGAGCTGTACTTGGCCGAGGTCGCGGCATGCGTGCAGCGCTACGCGGCCCGGCCGGTGCTGGTCCTGGGGGATTTTAATGCCAAGTCGGTGGCTTGGGGATCCCCCAGGACCTTCGTTCGCGGCGGGATCCTGGGCGATTGGGCGGCGGGGCTCGACCTCCGGGTATTGAACCGGGGGTCGGAGCACACATGCGTGCGGCGATATGGGGGGTCCATCGTGGATGTTGGATTCGCGACCCCCAACGCCGTGCGCATGGTGTCGGGTTGGCACGTGGTCGCGGGGGCAGAGACACTCTCCGATCACCGGTACATCCGGATGGAGGTCTCTGCCGCCGCGGGTGCATCCCGACACGGCCGCCTGCGTGGCACTCCACCACGCCGCTGGGCGCTTCGGCGCCTGGACAAGGACGCCCTGATGGCAGCTGCCCTCGCTGCAACTTGGCCGCAGGGAGCGGCCGAGTTGCCGAGCATAGAGGAGGAGGTCGCCCGGCTCGGAGCATTGGTCGCGGGTATTTGCGACGCGGCGATGCCTCGGGTCGGGCGGGCTTCTCCTCGCCGGGCGGTGTACTGGTGGTCGGACGCGATCGCGGCGTTGCGAGTCGCGACTGTCCGCGCCCGACGCCAATACACCCGCGCGCGCCGTCGTCAACGTACAGGCGACGGCGTGGCGCGAGCGAGGGCAGCTGATGACCTGTATGGAGCATACCGCGTGGCGCGGGTTGCTCTGCAGGTCGCCATCAAACGGGCCAAGACCCGGGCATGGAAGGAGCTCCTCCAGACCCTTGATGACGATCCATGGGGGCGCCCATATAAGGTGGTGCTGAATAAGCTCCGCCCGTGGGCGCCCCCCGTCACCGAGGGTCTTGACCCCCGGCTGCTGGAGGACGTGGTCAATACACTCTTCCCAATTGGGGAGAGGGGACCGCGTCCTCCGGCGGCGGCGGCTGTCCCAGTGGAGTGGACGGCCGAGCTGGGGGTCACGCAGGAGGAGCTGGCAGCGGCCATCAGACGGCTCGGGGTTCGTAACACGGCCCCGGGTCCGGATGGTGTGCCCGGCCGGGTTTGGGTCTTGATCCAGGGCGTCCTTGGGGCCGACCTCAGGCGGTTGTTCGACCGCTGCCTGAGGGACGGGCGATTCCCCCCCAGTTGGAAGGTGGCGAGGATGGTCCTCCTCCAGAAGGAGGGTCGGCCCGCGGAGTCTCCGTCCGCATACCGGCCCATTTGTCTCCTCGACGAGGTGGGCAAGCTCTTCGAGCGGGTGATTGCTGCCCGCCTCGTCGAGCACCTGTCGCGGGGTGATCCCGGTCTGGCCGACTGCCAGTTCGGTTTCCGGGGGGGCCGATCGACTATCGACGCGATAGGTCGTGTGAGGGCCCTCTCGGGGGCGGCCGTCTCCCGGGGAGGGGTGGCATTGGCAATATCCTTGGATATTGCCAATGCCTTTAACACCCTCCCCTGGGAAGAGATAAGGAGGGGACTCGAATATCATCGGGTCCCCCCTTGTCTCAGGGCGGTCGTCGGGGATTATCTCCGCGGCAGGTGGATCGAGTATCCGGGCCGGGATGGTGATATGCGGAGGGAGGTGCACTGCGGTGTTCCGCAGGGGTCGGTCCTCGGGCCACTCCTGTGGAACATCGCGTACGACTCGGTGTTGCGGGCCGGCCTCCCCGACGGCGTCAGCACGGTGTGTTATGCGGATGACACACTGGTGCTGGCCGTCGGGGCGCACTGGGGGAGGGCCATGCGTCGCGCGGAGGAGGGGTCGCAACGCGTCGTCGACCGGATCAGGGGGATGGGGATGACGGTGGCTGTCCATAAGACCGAGGTGATTGCGTTTCATCCACCTCGGCAGGATCCGCCACCCCCTCTGATCCGGGTGGGTGGGGCTGACATCGAGGTGAAGCCCCAGATCAGGTATCTAGGGCTGATCCTCGATAGCCACTGGCGTTTCGAGGAGCATTTCCGCTGCCTGGTCCCCCGGTTGGAAAGGATGGTTGCGGCTCTGGGCCGGATTCTGCCCAACCTGGGGGGCCCGGCGGGCCGAGTTCGTCGCCTCTATGTGGCAATGGTCCAGTCGGTGGCCCTATACGGGGCCCCCGTCTGGGCGGACGACCTGGCTGCCTCCCGGCGCGGCATGACTATGCTGCGTCGGGTGCAGAGGCGCATGGCGCTCAGGGTCGTCCGCGGGTATCGGACCATGTCACATGAGGCGGCGACGGTTCTAGCGGGGATGCCGCCCATGGACCTGCTCGCGCGGTCGCACGCGGCGATGTACCGGCACCGCGTCGACCGTCGCGCGGGGGTGGGGGCGGTCCCGGGCGGGCAGGAACCTGCTTGGGGCGATTTGAAGCGCCAGGCCCGGCAGTCCGTGTTGCTCGCGTGGCAGGAGCGGCTGGCTCTGCCAACCGCGGGGCACCGGACTGTCGGGGCGGTTCGGCCACTCCTGAAGGAGTGGCTGGACAGAGCCCATGGCAGCCTCACCTACCGGATGGCACAGGTATTTTCCGGGCATGGCAGCTTCGGAAGATACCTGTGCCGGATAGGGAAGGAGCCGACGGCGCGTTGCTGCCACTGCGGCGCTGAGCAGGACACGGCGGATCATACCCTGGAGGTATGCCCCGCGCGGGAGGGGGAGCGCCGTGTCCTGGTCGGCGTCGTCGGGCGGGATGTCTCGCTGCCGGGCGTGGTGCGCGCCATGCTCGGCAGCGAGGAGAAGTGGAGGGCCGTGGCCTCCTTCTGCGAGAACGTAATGTTGCAGAAGGAGGCCGCGGGGAGGAAGCGCGAGATTCAGCGGCGCGCTGAAGCTCGCGCTCGTGCGGTGGCCCGAGGTCGTCGCCCGGTCGCGAGGCGTCGCGGGCGGCCGCCTCGGCGTGGCGGATGACCTAGGCTGGGAGGGGGGTCCTGAGGGGACCCTCCTCCCGCCAGGCGGCGCCGGGTCGGACCGGTTGGGGGTAGAAGTGCCTCCTCCTACCGGTCCGACGCAAGGGGTGGCACCCTCGGCGGTCTGGTGCGGCCATGAACACCCGGCCGCCGAGGGGTGGAAACGGGGTCGCGGGCGGTTGCGAGTTGGTGCTCGCAGCCGCCACTAAACGCGGCCCCGGGACGGATAGCGGCGGGATGGAGTGGCCCCGTCCCGCCGCTATGAGGCAGTGTGTCTACTGGGGGGACCGATTGTCCCCCCGGGGGATGGGCGCGAAAGCGCGGGCACGGGGAAGATACCGGAAGAATGCTTCGAGCGATTCCCGGTATCCTCCCAAAGCGTGCCGAAGGGTCACCGTGGGGTTTTTAGTGGGTAGGTCCCGCGCCTGTCGTTGTACGGGCGCGGGGAATCCCACACACCCCTCCCACCTCTCCCCAAGGAGGTGGGAGGGAGTCTTTCGAAGATTTTCCCCACGACAAAAAAAAAAAAAAAAAAAAAAAAAGTTAAGTCTGGGATAGGTATGGGATTTGAGCTCATCAGACTCATACTTTCGCACACTTCACATACTCGTTGAACAGATCCTGGGTTATTTTCTGGTTTGGATCACATAGTAATGTGGTACCACACTGAAACAGTAGATTAAACCAGGTTTCGATCAATATTTTAGAGAATAATTCATGTTAGGTCTAGGTTAGGCCTGGGATTTTCACTCATCAGACTCATACTTTCGCATTCTTCACATACTTGTTGAACGGATCCTGGGTTTTTTCTGGTTTGGATCACGTAGTAATGTGGGACCACACTGAAACAGTCAATTAAACCTGGTTTCGATCAATATTTTAGAGAATAATTCATGTTAGGTCTAGGTTAGGTCTGGGATTTGCTCTCATCAGGCTCATTCTTTCGCATATTTCTCATACTTGATGGCTAGATCCTGGGTTTTTTCTGCATTGCATCACGTAGTAATGAAGTACAACACTGAAACAGTCAATTAAACCTGGTTTCGATCAATATTTTAGAGGACAACGCATGTTAAGTCTAGGTAAGGCCTGGGATTTGCCCTCATCAGGGTCATACTTTCGCAGTTCTAACATACATGTTGACCTGATCGAGTGTTTTTTCTGCTTTGGATCACGTAGTAAAGTGGTACCACACTGAAACAGTCCATTAAACCTGGTTTGGATCAATATTTTAGAGGATAACGCATGTTAGGTCTAGGTTAGCCCTGGGATTTTCACTCATCAGACTCATACTTTCGCATTCTTCACATACTTGTTGAACGGATCCTGGGTTTTTTCTGGTATGGTTCACGTAGTAATGTGGTACCACAGTGAAACATTCAATTAAACCTGGTCTTGATAAATATTTTGGAGGATAACGCATGTTAGGTTTGGGTTAGGTCTAGGATGTGTCCTCATCAGGCTCATACATTCGCATATTTCTCATACTTCATGGCTAGATCCTGGGCTGTTTCTGGATTGTATCACGTAGTAATGTGGTGCCACGCTGAAACAGTCAATTAAACCTGGTTTCGATCAATATTTTAGAGGACAATGCAAGTTAGGTCTGTGTTAGGTCTGGGATTTGCCACATCGGGGTCATACTTTCGCGTTTTTCACTTACTTGTTGAACTGATCCTGGGTTTTTTCTGGTTTGGATCACGTAGTAATGTGGTACCACACTGAAACAGTCGATTAAACCCGGTTTCGATCAATATTTTAGAGGATAACGCAAGTTAAGTCTGGGATAGGCCTGGGATTTTCACTCATCAGACTCATACTTTCGGATTCTTCACATACTTGTTGAACGGATCCTGGGTTATTTTCTGGTTTGGATCACATAGTAATGTGGTACCACACTGAAACAGTCAATTAAACCTGGTTTCGATCAATATTTTTGAGGATAACGCATGTTAGGTCTAGGCTAGGCCTGGGATTTTCACTCATCAGACTCATAATTTCGCATTCTTCACATACTTGTTGAACGGATCCTGGGTTTTTTCTGGTTCGGATCACGTAGGAATGTGGGACCACACTGAAACAGTCAATTAAACCTGGTTTCGATTAATATTTTAGAGAATAATTCATGTTAGGTCTAGGTTAGGTTTGGGATTTGCTCTCATCAGGCTCATTCTTTCGCATATATCTCATACTTGATGGCTAGATCCTGGGCTTTTTCTGGATTGCATCACGTAGTAATGAAGTACAACACTGAAACAGACAATTAAACCTGGTTTCCATCAATATCTTAGAGGACAACGCAAGTTAGGTCTGGGATAGGTCTGGGATTTGACCTCATCAGGGTCATACTTTCACAGTTTTAACATGCATGTGGGCCTGATCAAGGGTTTTTTCTGCTTTGGATCACGTAGTAAAGTGGTACCACAACTAAAACAGTCAATTAAACCTGGTTTCGATCATTATTTTAGAGGATAACGCAAGTTAGGTCTGGGATAGGTCTGGGATTAGCCCTCATCAGACTTATACTTTCGCATTCTTCACATACTTGTTGAACGGATCCTGGGTTTTTTCTGGTTTGGATCACGTAGTAACGTGGTACCACGCTGAAACAGTCAATTAAACCTGGTTTCGATTAATATTTTAGAGGATAACGCAAGTTAGGTCTGGGATAGGTCTGGGATTTGCCCTCATCAGGCTGATACTTTCGCGTTTTTCACATACTTGTTGAACTGATCCTGGGTTTTTTCTGGTTTGGATCACGTAGCAATGTGGTACCACACTGAAACAGTCAATTAAACCTGGTTTCGATCAATATTTTAGAGAATAATTCATGTTAGGTCTAGGTTAGGTCTGGGATTTGCTCTCATCAGGCTCATTCTTTCGCATATTTCCCATACTTGATGGCTAGATCCCGGCCTTTTTCTGGATTGCATCACGTAGTAATGAAGTACAACACTGAAACAGTCCATTAAACCTGGTTTGGATCAATATTTTAGAGGATAACGCATGTTAGGTCTAGGTTAACCCTGGGAATTTCACTCATCGATCTCATACTTTCGCATTCTTCACATACTTGTTGAACGGATCCTGGGTTTTTTCTGGTTTGGTTCACGTAGTAATGTGGTACCATTCTGGAACATTCAATTAAACCTGGTCTTGATAAATAGTTTAGAGGATAACGCATGTTAGGTTTGTGTTAGGTCTAGGATTTGCCCTCATCTGGCTCATACTTTCGCATATTTCTCATACTTCTCGGCTAGATCCTGGGCTATTTCTGGATTGGATCACATAGTAATGTGGTACCACACTGAAACAGTCAATTAAACCTGGTTTCGATCAATATTTTTGAGGATAACGCATGTTAGGTCTAGGTTAGGCCTAGGATTTTCACTCATCAGGCTCATACTTTCGCGTTTTTCACATACTTGTTGAACAGATCCTGGGTTTTTTCCGGTTTGGGTCACGTAGTAGTGTGGTACCACACTGAAACAGTCAATTAAACCTGGTTTCGATCAATATTTTTGAGGATAACGCATGTTAGGTCTAGGTTAGGCCTAGGATTTTCACTCATCAGACTCATACTTTCGCATTCTTCACATACTTGTTGGACGGATCCTGGGTTTTTTCTGGTTTGGATCACGTAGTAATGTGGGACCACACTGAAACAATCAATTAAACCAGGTCATGATAAATATTTTAGAGGATGACGCATGTTAGGTCTGAGTTAGGTCTAGGATTTGCCCGCGTCAGGCTCATACTTTCGCATATTTCTCATACTTCATGGCTAGATCCTGGGCTATTTCTGGATTGGATCACGTAGTAATGTGGTACCACACTGAAACAGTCAATTAAACCTGGTTTCGTTCAATATTTTAGAGGATAATTCATGTTATGTCTAGGTTAGGTCTGGGATTTGCTCTCATCAGGTTCATTCTTTCGCATACTTCTCATACTTAATGGCTAGATCCTGGGCTTTTTCTGGATTGCATCACGTAGTAATGAAGTACAACACTGAAACAGTCAATTAAACCTGGTTTCCATCAATATTTTAGAGGACAACGCATGTTAGGTCTAGGTAAGGCCTGGGATTTGCCCTCATCAGGGTCATACTTTCGCAGTTTTAATATACATGTTGACCTGATCGAGGGTTCTTAATGCTTTGGATCACGTAGTAAAGTGGTACCACACCGAAACAGTCCATTAAACCTGGTTTGGATCAATATTTTAGAGGATAACGCATGTTAGGTCTAGGTTAGCCCTGGGATTTTCACTCATCAGACTCATACTTTCGCATTCTTCACATACTTGTTGAACGGATCCTGGGTTTTTTCTGGTTTGGTTCACGTAGTAATATGGTACCACACTGAAACATTCAATTAAACCTGGTCTTGATAAATATTTTAGAGGATAACGCATGTTAGGTTTGGGTTAGGTCTAGGATTTGTCCTCATCAGGCTCATACATTCGCATATTTCTCATACTTCATGGCTAGATTCTGGGCTGTTTCTGGATTGTATCACGTAGTAATGTGGTACCACGCTGAAACAGTCAATTAAACCTGTTTTCGATCAATATTTTAGAGGATAACGCATGTTAGGTCTAGGTTAGGCCTGGGATTTTCGCTCATCAGACTCATACTTTCGCATTCTTCACATACTTGTTGGACCGATCCTGGGTTTTTTCTGGTTTGGATCACGTAGTAATGTGGGACCACACTGAAACAATCAATTAAACCAGGTCATGGTAAATATTTTAGAGGATGACGCATGTTAGGTCTGAGTTAGGTCTAGGATTTGCCCTCGTCAGGCTCATACTTTCGCATATTTCTCATACTTCATGGCTAGATCCTGGGCTATTTCTGGATTGGATCACGTAGTAATGTGGTACCACACTGAAACAGTCAATTAAACCTGGTTTCGATTAATATTTTAGAGGATAACGCAAGTTAGGTCTGGGATAGGTCTGGGATTTGCCCTCATCAGGCTGATACTTTCGCGATTTTCACATACTTGTTGAACTGATCCTGGGTTTTTTCTGGTTTGGATCACGTAGCAATGTGGTACCACACTGAAACAGTCAATTAAACCTGGTCTTGATAAATATTATAGAGGATAACGCATGTTAGGTCTGGGATAGGTCTAGGATTTGCCCTCATGAGACTCATACTTTCGCACACTTCACATACTCGTTGAACAGATCCTGGGTTATTTTCTGGTTTGGATCACATAGTAATGTGGTACCACACTGAAACAGTCGATTAAACCAGGTTTCGATCAATATTTTTGAGGATAACGCATGTTAGGTCTAGGTTAGGATCGGGATTTTCACTCAGCAGACTCATACTTTCGCATTCTTCACATACTTGTTGAGCGGATCCTGGGTTTTTTCAGGTTTGGATCACGTAGTAATGTCGGACCACACTGAAACAATCAATTAAACCCGGTCTTGATAAATATTTTAGAGGATAACGCAAGCTTGGTCTGGGTTAGGTCTAGGATTTGCCCTCGTCAGGCTCATACTTTCGCAGTTTTAACATACATGTTGACGTGATCGAGGGTTTTTTCTGTTTTTTGATCACGTAGTAAAGTGGTACCACACTGAAACAGTCCATTAAACCTGGTTTGGATCAATATTTTAGAGGATAACGCATGTTTGGTCTAGGTTAACCCTGGGAATTTCACTCATCGATCTCATACTTTCGCATTCTTCACATACTTGTTGAACGGATCCTGGGTTTTTTCTGGTTTGGTTCACGTAGTAATGTGGTACCACACTGGAACATTCAATTAAACCTGGTCTTGATAAATATTTTAGAGGATAACGCATGTTAGGTTTGTGTTAGGTCTAGGATTTGCCCTCATCTGGCTCATACTTTCGCATATTTCTCATTGTTTAAATATCGCATTAATTCGAGGTATTTGAACATAACATAAAATTCGTTAAACAGTGTTGATTTCGAGGTACGTAACCGACCAGAGGACTCTCGGTCGCGGCGTCCGTTACGCGACACAATATAGACTAGAAAAACCATAATTTTCGGGTTTTTTTTCTGAAAGTCACGCGATCGACCAAGTAACGTACGAGTTCGAACAATTAGTTCAACGTACGAGTACAGAGAAAAGGTACGTTTACAAGTTAGAAAAAGACGGACGAAAGACACGGCGACAGCGCCGCGTGTCGGAGGATTCCCCCTCTCACGCGTAACTTTTGGCAGCTCGTGCTCGTCCGTCACTCTTAATCAGGATCCTGCCTTGAGCACATCGGTAAACGATCACGCTCCGCAGAATTCCCAAAATCTCCGAATCGCTTCGAGTTATTCGAGCTTTCGTTGAGGAAACATTTTGTGACACATCGGCTGATTCTATCGCAGATTCGAAAGTTCGAGTTATTCGAACTTTCGTTAAGCGGACAAGCGACGTATAGCCGTAGCTTTACTGGTTAGATTGCGTAAGCAAATTCATACCAGTAACCTACGTGTAATTCCGTTTGTCGAATCAGCTAGTTAATCGATTCGGTCGTGAGTACGACCCGGTTAAAAGACTGCGGGAAACTCGTTGATATCATCGAGTTCCCGAATTTTCCACGTATTGCTGCAAACAGCGGTCGTGCGAGAGGCATCGAGATTAAAACTCGATCCTCCCTTGATTTTCGAACGGTCTTGCTCCCACCTATAGGGGCCTTCGTGGCGTGTATACCCTGAGTGGACTTGCCGTCTTCCAGTCGGAGCTTGGGACGAGTTATTCCAAGCCCAGCTTCCGGCGACCTGCTAGAGCGCTGTTCACTGACCGCCAGTCCTGTACGGCTACTGTGCGTAGAACGCGACTCACAAAGCGCCGTGGTGTGATAGTCTCAACGTAAGTCGTCAAATACGCCGTTGAAAGACTGCACCACACTGTGTTCCGTACGCACATACGAAGACGGTAAGGGACCGAGGACTGGGTGACGGTTGGAGCCTTACAACCTCCCTCTATTCACCCTCTCCTGCGACAATCAAGAGTTGCAGTCGTCAAAGTAATGAGATTAAATCTCACTAGATAACGGGACGTTTTTAAATTCGGCCGCCTCTTAATTACCCGAGACCGGAGAAAACTCTCCGCTCTCTTAAGGCTGCGGAGGAAGCTGGATACAAACCCCGATCTCGTAACAATAACAGAGCGATTCCCGATTTAAAGGGAACGCTCACATATACAGTCCACTCGCTTAGCTGCGTATCGCGGCGGCTGAGATTCCCGCTCCTGAGTGCGACAAGCACAAACCAGGAGCGTGCAGAAAAGAGTAAGACACACAACGTGACTAACGTTGTCAGATATTTAACGCCTAAATTCGTCTCTCTCTTTCTATTCCATAACAGCGCGACGCGAGCCATCAGACCGATCGACGCGAGGGTTTTTCTAGACGTCAGCCAGACGTCTGAGTTTTTTCCCCAATTTCTTCTATCGTCTGTATTTAAGAGTCAAATTTAACGAAATAAACGGCTTAGTCGCATAAGGCGATCAAGCGAAAATAAAATTATAATTGTACCGCTTATTTTCCGTCTGTTCTTTCCCTCGAGATCCGGACCCCCGTTAGGCGAGGTATTTTCAAACCTCCTCCCCCTAACACTCATACTTCACGGCTAGATCCTGGGCTATTTCTGGATTGGATCACATAGTAATGTGGTACCACACTGAAACAGTCAATTAAACCTGGTTTCGATCAATATTTTTGAGGATAACGCATGTTAGGTCTAGGTTAGGCCTAGGATTTTCACTCATCAGGCTCATACTTTCGCGTTTTTCACATACTTGTTGAACAGATCCTGGGTTTTTTCCGGTTTGGGTCACGTAGTAGTGTGGTACCACACTGAAACAGTCAATTAAACCTGGTTTCGATCAATATTTTTGAGGATAACGCATGTTAGGTCTAGGTTAGGCCTAGGATTTTCACTCATCAGACTCATACTTTCGCATTCTTCACATACTTGTTGGACGGATCCTGGGTTTTTTCTGGTTTGGATCACGTAGTAATGTGGGACCACACTGAAACAATCAATTAAACCAGGTCATGATAAATATTTTAGAGGATGACGCATGTTAGGTCTGAGTTAGGTCTAGGATTTGCCCTCGTCAGGCTCATACTTTCGCATATTTCTCATACCTCATGGCTAGATCCTGGGCTATTTCTGGATTGGATCACGTAGTAATGTGGTACCACACTGAAACAGTCAATGAAACCTGGTTTCGTTCAATATTTTAGAGGATAATTCATGTTATGTCTAGGTTAGGTCTGGGATTTGCTCTCATCAGGTTCATTCCTTCGCATACTTCTCATACTTAATGGCTAGATCCTGGGCTTTTTCTGGATTGCATCACGTAGTAATGAAGTACAACACTGAAACAGTCAATTAAACCTGGTTTCCATCAATATTTTAGAGGACAACGCATGTTAGGTCTAGGTAAGGCCTGGGATTTGCCCACATCAGGGTCATACTTTCGCCGTTTTAACATACATGTTGACCTGATCGAGGGTTCTTAATGCTTTGGATCACGTAGTAAAGTGGTACCACACCGAAACAGTCCATTAAACCTGGTTTGGATCAATATTTTAGAGGATAACGCATGTTAGGTCTAGGTTAGCCCTGGGATTTTCACTCATCAGACTCATACTTTCGCATTCTTCACATACTTGTTGAACGGATCCTGGGTTTTTTCTGGTTTGGTTCACGTAGTAATGTGGTACCACACTGAAACATTCAATTAAACCTGGTCTTGATAAATATTTTAGAGGATAACGCATGTTAGGTTTGGGTTAGGTCTAGGATTTGTCCTCATCAGGCTCATACATTCGCATATTTCTCATACTTCATGGCTAGATCCTGGGCTGTTTCTGGATTGTATCACGTAGTAATGTGGTACCACGCTGAAACAGTCAATTAAACCTGTTTTCGATCAATATTTTAGAGGATAACGCATGTTAGGTCTAGGTTAGGCCTGGGATTTTCGCTCATCAGACTCATACTTCCGCATTCTTCACATACTTGTTGGACGGATCCTGGGTTTTTTCTGGTTTGGATCACGTAGTAATGTGGGACCACACTGAAACAATCAATTAAACCAGGTCATGATAAATATTTTAGAGGATGACGCATGTTAGGTCTGAGTTAGGTCTAGGATTTGCCCTCGTCAGGATCATACTTTCGCATATTTCTCATACTTCATGGCTAGATCCTGGGCTATTTCTGGATTGGATCACGTAGTAATGTGGTACCACACTGAAACAGTCAATTAAACCTGGTTTCGATTAATATTTTAGAGGATAACGCAAGTTAGGTCTGGGATAGGTCTGGGATTTGCCCTCATCAGGCTTATACTTTCGCGATTATCACATACTTGTTGAACTGATCCTGGGTTTTTTCTGGTTTGGATCACGTAGCAGTGTGGTACCACACTGAAACAGTCAATTAAACCTGGTCTTGATAAATATTATAGAGGATAACGCATGTTAGGTCTGGGATAGGTCTAGGATTTGCCCTCATGAGACTCATACTTTCGCACACTTCACATACTCGTTGAACAGATCCTGGGTTATTTTCTGGTTTGGATCACATAGTAATGTGGTACCACACTGAAACAGTCGATTAAACCAGGTTTCGATCAATATTTTTGAGGATAACGCATGTTAGGTCTAGGTTAGGATCGGGATTTTCACTCAGCAGACTCATACTTTCGCATTCTTCACATACTTGTTGAGCGGATCCTGGGTTTTTTCAGGTTTGGATCACGTAGTAATGTCGGACCACACTGAAACAATCAATTAAACCCGGTCTTGATAAATATTTTAGAGGATAACGCAAGCTAGGTCTGGGTTAGGTCTAGGATTTGCCCTCGTCAGGCTCATACTTTCGCAGTTTTAACATACATGTTGACGTGATCGAGGGTTTTTTCTGTTTTTTGATCACGTAGTAAAGTGGTACCACACTGAAACAGTCCATTAAACCTGGTTTGGATCAATATTTTAGAGGATAACGCATGTTAGGTCTAGGTTAACCCTGGGAATTTCACTCATCGATCTCATACTTTCGCATTCTTCACATACTTGTTGAACGGATCCTGGGTTTTTTCTGGTTTGGTTCACGTAGCAATGTGGTACCACACTGAAACAATCAATTAAACCAGGTCATGATAAATATTTTAGAGGATGACGCATGTTAGGTCTGAGTTAGGTCTAGGATTTGCCCTCGTCAGGCTCATACTTTCGCATATTTCTCATACTTCATGGCTAGTCCTGGGCTATTTCTGGATTGGATCACGTAGTAATGTGGTACCACACTGAAACAGTCAATTAAATCTGGCTTCGTTCAATATTTTAGAGGATAATTCATGTTATGTCTAGGTTAGGTCTGGGATTTGCTCTCATCAGGTTCATTCTTTCGCATACTTCTCATACTTAATGGCTAGATCCTGGGCTCTTTCTGGATTGCATCACGTAGTAATGAAGTACAACACTGAAACAGTCAACTAAACCTGGTTTCCATCAATATTTTAGAGGACAACGCATGTTAGGTCTAGGTAAGGCCTGGGATTTGCCCTCATCAGGGTCATACTTTCGCAGTTTTAACATACATGTTGACCTGATCGAGGGTTCTTAATGCTTTGGATCACGTAGTAAAGTGGTACCACACCGAAACAGTCCATTAAACCTGGTTTGGATCAATATTTTAGAGGATAACGCATGTTAGGTCTAGGTTAGCCCTGGGATTTTCACTCATCAGACTCATACTTTCGCATTCTTCACATACTTGTTGAACGGATCCTGGGTTTTTTCTGGTTTGGTTCACGTAGTAATATGGTACCACACTGAAACATTCAATTAAACCTGGTCTTGATAAATATTTTAGAGGATAACGCATGTTAGGTTTGGGTTAGGTCTAGGATTTGTCCTCATCAGGCTCATACATTCGCATATTTCTCATACTTCATGGCTAGATCCTGGGCTGTTTCTGGATTGTATCACGTAGTAATGTGGTACCACGCTGAAACAGTCAATTAAACCTGGTTTCGATCAATATTTTAGAGGATAACGCAAGTTAAGTCGGGGATAGGTCTGGGATTTGACCTCATCAGACTCATACTTTCGCACACTTACAATACTCGTTGAGCAGATCCTGGGTTATTTTCTGGTTTGAATCACATAGTAATGTGGTACCACACTGAAACAGTAGATTAAACCAGGTTTCGATCAATATTTTAGAGAATAATTCATGTTAGGTCTAGGTTAGGCCTGGGATTTTCAATCATCAGACTCATACTTTCGCATTCTTCACATACTTGTTGAACGGATCCTGGGTTTTTTCTGGTTTGGATCACGTAGTAATGTGGGACCACACTGAAACCGTCAATTAAACCTGGTTTCGATCAATATTTTAGAGAATAATTCATGTTAGGTTTAGGTTAGGTCTGGGATTTGCTCTCATGAGACTCATACTTTCGCACACTTCACATACTCGTTGAACAGATCCTGGGTTATTTTCTGGTTTGGATCACATAGTAATGTGGTACCACACTGAAACAGTCGATTAAACCAGGTTTCGATCAATATTTTTGAGGATAACGCATGTTAGGTCTAGGTTAGGATCGGGATTTTCACTCAGCAGACTCATACTTTCGCATTCTTCACATACTTGTTGAGCGGATCCTGGGTTTTTTCAGGTTTGGATCACGTAGTAATGTCGGACCACACTGAAACAATCAATTAAACCCGGTCTTGATAAATATTTTAGAGGATAACGCAAGCTAGGTCTGGGTTAGGTCTAGGATTTGCCCTCGTCAGGCTCATACTTTCGCAGTTTTAACATACATGTTGACGTGATCGAGGGTTTTTTCTGTTTTTTGATCACGTAGTAAAGTGGTACCACACTGAAACAGTCCATTAAACCTGGTTTGGATCAATATTTTAGAGGATAACGCATGTTAGGTCTAGGTTAAACCTGGGAATTTCACTCATCGATCTCATACTTTCGCATTCTTCACATACTTGTTGAACGGATCCTGGGTTTTTTCTGGTTTGGTTCACGTAGTAATGTGGTACCACACTGAAACAATCAATTAAACCAGGTCATGATAAATATTTTAGAGGTGGACGCATGTTAGGTCAGGGTTAGGTCTAGGATTTGCCCACATCAGGGTCATACTTTCGCCGTTTTAACATACATGTTGACCTGATCGAGGGTTCTTAATGCTTTGGATCACGTAGTAAAGTGGTACCACACCGAGACAGTCCATTAAACCTGGTTTGGATCAATATTTTAGAGGATAACGCATGTTAGGTCTAGGTTAGCCCTGGGATTTTCACTCATCAGACTCATACTTTCGCATTCTTCACATACTTGTTGAACGGATCCTGGGTTTTTTCTGGTTTGGTTCACGTAGTAATGTGGTACCACACTGAAACATTCAATTAAACCTGGTCTTGATAAATATTTTAGAGGATAACGCATGTTAGGTTTGGGTTAGGTCTAGGATTTGTCCTCATCAGGCTCATACATTCGCATATTTCTCATACTTCATGGCTAGATCCTGGGCTGTTTCTGGATTGTATCACGTAGTAATGTGGTACCACGCTGAAACAGTCAATTAAACCTGTTTTCGATCAATATTTTAGAGGATAACGCATGTTAGGTCTAGGTTAGGCCTGGGATTTTCGCTCATCAGACTCATACTTTCGCATTCTTCACATACTTGTTGGACGGATCCTGGGTTTTTTCTGGTTTGGATCACGTAGTAATGTGGGACCACACTGAAACAATCAATTAAACCAGGTCATGATAAATATTTTAGAGGATGACGCATGTTAGGTCTGAGTTAGGTCTAGGATTTGCCCTCGTCAGGATCATACTTTCGCATATTTCTCATACTTCATGGCTAGATCCTGGGCTATTTCTGGATTGGATCACGTAGTAATGTGGTACCACACTGAAACAGTCAATTAAACCTGGTTTCGATTAATATTTTAGAGGATAACGCAAGTAAGGTCTGGGATAGGTCTGGGATTTGCCCTCATCAGGCTGATACTTTCGCGATTATCACATACTTGTTGAACTGATCCTGGGTTTTTTCTGGTTTGGATCACGTAGCAGTGTGGTACCACACTGAAACAGTCAATTAAACCTGGTCTTGATAAATATTATAGAGGATAACGCATGTTAGGTCTGGGATAGGTCTAGGATTTGCCCTCATGAGACTCATACTTTCGCACACTTCACATACTCGTTGAACAGATCCTGGGTTATTTTATGGTTTGGATCACATAGTAATGTGGTACCACACTGAAACAGTCGATTAAACCAGGTTTCGATCAATATTTTTGAGGATAACGCATGTTAGGTCTAGGTTAGGATCGGGATTTTCACTCAGCAGACTCATACTTTCGCATTCTTCACATACTTGTTGAGCGGATCCTGGGTTTTTTCAGGTTTGGATCACGTAGTAATGTCGGACCACACTGAAACAATCAATTAAACCCGGTTTTGATAAATATTTTAGAGGATAACGCAAGCTAGGTCTGGGTTAGGTCTAGGATTTGCCCTCGTCAGGCTCATACTTTCGCAGTTTTAACATACATGTTGACGTGATCGAGGGTTTTTTCTGTTTTTTGATCACGTAGTAAAGTGGTACCACACTGAAACAGTCCATTAAACCTGGTTTGGATCAATATTTTAGAGGATAACGCATGTTAGGTCTAGGTTAACCCTGGGAATTTCACTCATCGATCTCATACTTTCGCATTCTTCACATACTTGTTGAACGGATCCTGGGTTTTTTCTGGTTTGGTTCACGTAGTAATGTGGTACCACACTGAAACAATCAATTAAACCAGGTCATGATAAATATTTTAGAGGATGACGCATGTTAGGTCTGAGTTAGGTCTAGGATTTGCCCTCGTCAGGCTCATACTTTCGCATATTTCTCATACTTCATGGCTAGATCCTGGGCTATTTCTGGATTGGATCACGTAGTAATGTGGTACCACACTGAAACAGTCAATTAAACCTGGCTTCGTTCAATATTTTAGAGGATAATTCATGTTATGTCTAGGTTAGGTCTGGGATTTGCTCTCATCAGGTTCATTCTTTCGCATACTTCTCATACTTAATGGCTAGATCCTGGGCTCTTTCTGGATTGCATCACGTAGTAATGAAGTACAACACTGAAACAGTCAACTAAACCTGGTTTCCATCAATATTTTAGAGGACAACGCATGTTAGGTCTAGGTAAGGCCTGGGATTTGCCCTCATCAGGGTCATACTTTCGCAGTTTTAACATACATGTTGACCTGATCGAGGGTTCTTAATGCTTTGGATCACGTAGTAAAGTGGTACCACACCGAAACAGTCCATTAAACCTGGTTTGGATCAATATTTTAGAGGATAACGCATGTTAGGTCTAGGTTAGCCCTGGGATTTTCACTCATCAGACTCATACTTTCGCATTCTTCACATACTTGTTGAACGGATCCTGGGTTTTTTCTGGTTTGGTTCACGTAGTAATATGGTACCACACTGAAACATTCAATTAAACCTGGTCTTGATAAATATTTTAGAGGATAACGCATGTTAGGTTTGGGTTAGGTCTAGGATTTGTCCTCATCAGGCTCATACATTCGCATATTTCTCATACTTCATGGCTAGATCCTGGGCTGTTTCTGGATTGTATCACGTAGTAATGTGGTACCACGCTGAAACAGTCAATTAAACCTGGTTTCGATCAATATTTTAGAGGATAACGCAAGTTAAGTCGGGGATAGGTCTGGGATTTGACCTCATCAGACTCATACTTTCGCACACTTACAATACTCGTTGAGCAGATCCTGGGTTATTTTCTGGTTTGAATCACATAGTAATGTGGTACCACACTGAAACAGTAGATTAAACCAGGTTTCGATCAATATTTTAGAGAATAATTCATGTTAGGTCTAGGTTAGGCCTGGGATTTTCACTCATCAGACTCATACTTTCGCATTCTTCACATACTTGTTGAACGGATCCTGGGTTTTTTCTGGTTTGGATCACGTAGTAATGTGGGACCACACTGAAACCGTCAATTAAACCTGGTTTCGATCAATATTTTAGAGAATAATTCATGTTAGGTTTAGGTTAGGTCTGGGATTTGCTCTCATGAGACTCATACTTTCGCACACTTCACATACTCGTTGAACAGATCCTGGGTTATTTTCTGGTTTGGATCACATAGTAATGTGGTACCACACTGAAACAGTCGATTAAACCAGGTTTCGATCAATATTTTTGAGGATAACGCATGTTAGGTCTAGGTTAGGATCGGGATTTTCACTCAGCAGACTCATACTTTCGCATTCTTCACATACTTGTTGAGCGGATCCTGGGTTTTTTCAGGTTTGGATCACGTAGTAATGTCGGACCACACTGAAACAATCAATTAAACCCGGTCTTGATAAATATTTTAGAGGATAACGCAAGCTAGGTCTGGGTTAGGTCTAGGATTTGCCCTCGTCAGGCTCATACTTTCGCAGTTTTAACATACATGTTGACGTGATCGAGGGTTTTTTCTGTTTTTTGATCACGTAGTAAAGTGGTACCACACTGAAACAGTCCATTAAACCTGGTTTGGATCAATATTTTAGAGGATAACGCATGTTAGGTCTAGGTTAAACCTGGGAATTTCACTCATCGATCTCATACTTTCGCATTCTTCACATACTTGTTGAACGGATCCTGGGTTTTTTCTGGTTTGGTTCACGTAGTAATGTGGTACCACACTGAAACAATCAATTAAACCAGGTCATGATAAATATTTTAGAGGATGACGCATGTTAGGTCTGAGTTAGGTCTAGGATTTGCCCTCGTCAGGCTCATACTTTCGCATATTTCTCATACTTCATGGCTAGATCCTGGGCTATTTCTGGATTGGATCACGTAGTAATGTGGTACCACACTGAAACAGTCAATTAAACCTGGCTTCGTTCAATATTTTAGAGGATAATTCATGTTATGTCTAGGTTAGGTCAGGGATTTGCTCTCATCAGGTTCATTCTTTCGCATACTTCTCATACTTAATGGCTAGATCCTGGGCTTTTTCTGGATTGCATCACGTAGTAATGAAGTACAACACTGAAACAGTCAATTAAACCTGGTTTCCATCAATATTTTAGAGGACAACGCATGTTAGGTCTAGGTAAGGCCTGGGATTTGCCCTCATCAGGGTCATACTTTCGCAGTTTTAACATACATGTTGACCTGATCGAGGGTTCTTAATGCTTTGGATCACGTAGTAAAGTGGTACCACACCGAAACAGTCCATTAAACCTGGTTTGGATCAATATTTTAGAGGATAACGCATGTTAGGTCTAGGTTAGCCCTGGGATTTTCTCTCATCAGACTCATACTTTCGCATTCTTCACATACTTGTTGAACGGATCCTGGGTTTTTTCTGGTTTGGTTCACGTAGTAATATGGTACCACACTGAAACATTCAATTAAACCTGGTCTTGATAAATATTTTAGAGGATAACGCATGTTAGGTTTGGGTTAGGTCTAGGATTTGTCCTCATCAGGCTCATACATTCGCATATTTCTCATACTTCATGGCTAGATCCTGGGCTGTTTCTGGATTGTATCACGTAGTAATGTGGTACCACGCTGAAACAGTCAATTGAACCTGGTTTCGATCAATATTTGAGAGGATAACGCATGTTAGGTCTAGGTTAGGTCTGGGATTCGCCCTCATCAGGCTCATACTTTCGCGTTTTTCACATACTTGTTGAACTGATACTGGGTTTTTTCTGGTTTGGATCACGTAGTAATGTGGTACCACACTGAAACAGTCGATTAAACCCGGTTTCGATCAATATTTTAGAGGATAACGCAAGTTAAGTCTGGGATAGGTCTGGGATTTGACCTCATCAGACTCATACTTTCGCACACTTACAATACTCGTTGAGCAGATCCTGGGTTATTTTCTGGTTTGGATCACATAGTAATGTGGTACAACACTGAAACAGTAGATTAAACCAGGTTTCGATCAATATTTTAGAGAATAATTCATGTTAGGTCTAGGTTAGGCCTGGGATTTTCACTCATCAGACTCATACTTTCGCATTCTTCACATACTTGTTGAACGGATCCTGGGTTTTTTCTGGTTTGGATCACGTAGTAATGTGGGACCACACTGAAATAGTCAATTAAACCTGGTTTCGATCAATATTTTAGAGAATAATTCATGTTAGGTTTAGGTTAGGTCTGGGATTTGCTCTCATCAGGCTCATTCTTTCGCATATTTCCCATACTTGATGGCTAGATCCTGGGCTTTTTCTGGATTGCATCACGTAGTAATGAAGTACAACACTGAAACAGTCAATTAAACCTGGTTTCCATCTATATCTTAGAGGACAACGCAAGTTAGGTCTGGGATAGGTCTGGGATTTGCCCTCATCAGGGTCATACTTTCGCAGTTCTAACATACATGTTGACCTGATCGAGTGTTTCTTCTGCTTTGGATCACGTAGTAAAGTGGTACCACACTGAAACAGTCCATTAAACCTGGTTTGGATCAATATTTTAGAGGATAACGCATGTTAGGTCTAGGTTAGCCCTGGGATTTTCACTCATCAGACTCATACTTTCGCATTCTTCACATACTTGTTGAACGGATCCTGGGTTTTTTCTGGTTTGGATCACGTAGTAATGTGGGACCACAATGAAACAATCAATTAAACCTGGTCATGATAAATATTTTAGAGGATAACGCATGTTAGGTCTGGGTTAGGTCTAGGATTTGCCCTCGTCAGGCTCATACTTTCGGATATTTCTCATACTTCATGGCTAGATCCTGGGCTATTTCTGGATTGGATCACGTGTTAATGTGGTACCACACTGAAACAGTCAATTAAACCTGGTTTTGATCAATACTTTAGAGAATAATTTATGTTTTGTCTAGGTTAGGTCTAGGATTTGCCCTCGTCAGGCTCATACTTTCGCATATTTCTCATACTTCATTGCTAGATCCTGGGCTGTTTCTGGATTGTATCACGTAGTAATGTGGTACCACGCTGAAACAGTCAATTAAACCTGGTTTCGATCAATATTTCAGAGGATAACGCATGTTAGGTCTGGGATAGGTCTAGGATTTGCCCTCGTCAGGCTCATACTTTCGGATATTTCTCATACTTCATGGCTAGATCCTGGGCTATTTCTGGTTTGGATCACCTAGTAATGTGGTACCACACTGAAACAGTCAATTAAACCTGGTTTCAATCAATATTTTAGAGGATAACGCAAGTTAGGTCTGGGATAGGTCTGGGATTTGCCCTCATCAGGGTCATACTTTCGCAGTTTTATCATACATGTTGACGTGATCGAGGGTTTTTTCTGCTTTGGATCACGTAGTAAAGTGGTACCACACTGGAACAGTCCACTAAACCTGGTTTGGATCAATATTTTAGAGGATAACGCATGTTAGGTCTGGTTTAGGCCGGGGATTTGCTCTCGTCAGGCTCATACTTTCGCATGTTTCTCAGACTTCATGGCTAGATCCTGGGCTACTTCTGGATTAGATCACGTAGTAATGTGCTACCACACTGAAACATTCAATTAAAGCAGGTCTTGATAAATATTTTAGAGGAAAACGCATGTTAGGCCTGGGTCAGGTCTAGAATTTGCCCTCATCAGGCTCATACTTTCGCATATTTCTCATACTTCATGGCTAGATCCTGGGCTGTTTCTGGATTGTATCACGTAGTAATGTGGTACCACGCTGAAACAGTTAATTAAACCTGGTTTCGATCAATATTTTAGAGGATAACGCATGTTAGGTCTGGGATAGGTCTAGGATTTGCCCTCATCAGACTCATACTTTCGCACACTTCACATACTCGTTGAACAGATCCTGGGTTATTTTCTGGTTTGGATCACATAGTAATGTGGTACCACACAGAAACAGTCGATTAAACCAGGTTTCGATCAATAATATAGAGCATAACGCAAGTTAGGTCTGGGATAGGTCTGGGATTTGCCCTCATCAGGGTCATACTTTCGCAGTTTTATCATACATGTTGACGTGATCGAGGGTTTTTTCTGCTTTGGATCACGTAGTAAAGTGGTACCACACTGGAACAGTCCACTAAACCTGGTTTGGATCAATATTTTAGAGGATAACGCATGTTAGGTCTGGTTTAGGCCGGGGATTTGCTCTCGTCAGGCTCATACTTTCGCATGTTTCTCAGACTTCATGGCTAGATCCTGGGCTATTTCTGGATTAGATCACGTAGTAATGTGCTACCACACTGAAACATTCAATTAAAGCAGGTCTTGATAAATATTTTAGAGGAAAACGCATGTTAGGCCTGGGTCAGGTCTAGAATTTGCCCTCATCAGGCTCATACTTTCGCATATTTCTCATACTTCATGGCTAGATCCTGGGCTATTTCTGGATTGGATCACGTAGTAATGTGGTGCCACACTGAAACAGTCAATTAAACCTGGTTTCGTTCAATATTTTAGAGGATAATTCATGTTATGTCTAGGTTAGGTCTGGGATTTGCTCTCATCAGGTTCATTCCTTCGCATACTTCTCATACTTAATGGCTAGATCCTGGGCTTTTTCTGGATTGCATCACGTAGTAATGAAGTACAACACTGAAACAGTCAATTAAACCTGGTTTCCATCAATATTTTAGAGGACAACGCATGTTAGGTCTAGGTAAGGCCTGGGATTTGCCCTCATCAGGGTCATACTTTCGCAGTTTTAACATACATGTTGACCTGATCGAGGGTTCTTAATGCTTTGGATCACTTAGTAAAGTGGTACCACACCGAAACAGTCCATTAAACCTGGTTTGGATCAATATTTTAGAGGATAACGCATGTTAGGTCTAGGTTAGCCCTGGGATTTTCACTCATCAGACTCATACTTTCGCATTCTTCACATACTTGTTGAACGGATCCTGGGTTTTTTCTGGTTTGGTTCACGTAGTAATGTGGTACCACACTGAAACATTCAATTAAACCTGGTCTTGGTAAATATTTTAGAGGATAACGCATGTTAGGTTTGGGTTAGGTCTAGGATTTGTCCTCATCAGGCTCATACATTCGCATATTTCTCATACTTCATGGCTAGATCCTGGGCTGTTTCTGGATTGTATCACGTAGTAATGTGGTACCACGCTGAAACAGTCAATTAAACCTGTTTTCGATCAATATTTTAGAGGATAACGCATGTTAGGTCTAGGTTAGGCCTGGGATTTTCGCTCATCAGACTCACACTTTCGCATTCTTCACATACTTGTTGGACGGATCCTGGGTTTTTTCTGGTTTGGATCACGTAGTAATGTGGGACCACACTGAAACAATCAATTAAACCAGGTCATGATAAATATTTTAGACGATGACGCATGTTAGGTCTGAGTTAGGTCTAGGATTTGCCCTCGTCAGGCTCATACTTTCGCATATTTCTCATACTTCATGGCTAGATCCTGGGCTATTTCTGGATTGGATCACGTAGTAATGTGGTACCACACTGAAACAGTCAATTAAACCTGGTTTCGATTAATATTTTAGAGGATAACGCAAGTTAGGTCTGGGATAGGTCTGGGATTTGCCCTCATCAGGCTGATACTTTCGCGTTTTTCACATACTTGTTGAACTGATCCTGGGTTTTTTCTGGTGTGGATCACGTAGCAATGTGGTACCACACTGAAACAGTCAATTAAACCTGGTCTTGATAAATATTATAGAGGATAACGCATGTTAGGTCTGGGATAGGTCTAGGATTTGCCCTCATGAGACTCATACTTTCGCACACTTCACATACTCGTTGAACAGATCCTGGGTTATTTTCTGGTTTGGATCACATAGTAATGTGGTACCACACTGAAACAGTCGATTAAACCAGGTTTCGATCAATATTTTTGAGGATAACGCATGTTAGGTCTAGGTTAGGATCGGGATTTTCACTCAGCAGACTCATACTTTCGCATTCTTCACATACTTGTTGAGCGGATCCTGGGTTTTTTCAGGTTTGGATCACGTAGTAATGTCGGACCACACTGAAACAATCAATTAAACCCGGTCTTGATAAATATTTTAGAGGATAACGCAAGCTAGGTCTGGGTTAGGTCTAGGATTTGCCCTCGTCAGGCTCATACTTTCGCAGTTTTAACATACATGTTGACGTGATCGAGGGTTTTTTCTGTTTTTTGATCACGTTGTAAAGTGGTACCACACTGAAACAGTCCATTAAACCTGGTTTGGATCAATATTTTAGAGGATAACGCAAGTTAGGTCTAGGTTAACCCTGGGAATTTCACTCATCGATCTCATACTTTCGCATTCTTCACATACTTGTTGAACGGATCCTGGGTTTTTTCTGGTATGGTTCACGTAGTAATGTGGTACCACACTGGAACATTCAATTAAACCTGGTCTTGATAAATATTTTAGAGGATAACGCATGTTAGGATTGTGTTAGTTCTAGGATTTGCCCTCATCTGGCTCATACTTTCGCATATTTCTCATACTTCACGGCTAGATCCTGGGCTATTTCTGGATTGGTTCACGTAGTAATGTGGTACCACACTGAAACATTCAATTAAACCTGGTCTTGATAAATATTTTAGAGGATACCGCATGTTAGGTTTGGGTTAGGTCTAGGATTTGTCCTCATCAGGCTCATACATTCGCATATTTCTCATACTTCATGGCTAGATCCTGGGCTGTTTCTGGATTGTATCATGTAGTAATGTGGTACCACGCTGAAACAGTCAATTAAACCTGTTTTCGATCAATATTTTAGAGGATAACGCAAGTTAAGTCTGGGATAGGTCTGGGATTTGACCTCATCAGACTCATACTTTCGCAGTTCTAACATACATGTTGACCTGATCGAGTGTTTTTCCTGCTTTGGATCACGTAGTAAAGTGGTACCACACTGAAACAGTCCATTAAACCTGGTTTGGATCAATATTTTAGAGGATAACGCATGTTAGGTCTAGGTTAGGCCTGGGATTTTCACTCATCAGACTCATACTTTCGCATTCTTCACATACTTGTTGAACGGATCCTGGGTTTTTTTCTGGTTTGGATCACGTAGGAATGTGGGACCACACTGAAACAGTCAATTAAACCTGGTTTCCATCAATATCTTAGAGGACAACGCAAGTTAGGTCTGGGATAGGTCTGGGATTTGACCTCATCAGGGTCATACTTTCACAGTTTTAACATGCATGTTGACCTGATCAAGGGTTTTTTCTGCTTTGGATCACGTAGTAAACTGGTACCACAACTAAAACAGTCAATTAAACCTGGTTTCGATCATTATTTTAGAGGATAACGCAAGTTAGGTCTGGGATAGGTCAGGGATTAGCCCTCATCAGACTCATACTTTCGCATTCTTCACATACTTGTTGAACGGATCCTGGGTTTTTTCTGGTTTGGATCACGTAGTAACGTGGTACCACGCTGAAACAGACAATTAAACCTGGTTTCGATTAATATTTTAGAGGATAACGCAAGTTAGGTCTGGGATAGGTCTGGGATTTGCCCTCATCAGGCTGATACTTTCGCGTTTTTCACATACTTGTTGAACTGATCCTGGGTTTTTTCTGGTTTGGATCACGTAGCAATGTGGTACCACACTGAAACAGTCAATTAAACCTGGTTTCGATCAATATTTTAGAGAATAATTCATGTTAGGTCTAGGTTAGGTCTGGGATTTGCTCTCATCAGGCTCATTCTTTCGCATATTTCCCATACTTGATGGCTAGATCCTGGGCTGTTTCTGGATTGCATCACGTAGTAATGAAGTACAACACTGAAACAGTCCATTAAACCTGGTTTGGATCAATATTCTAGAGGATAACGCATGTTAGGTCTAGGTTAACCCTGGGAATTTCACTCATCGATCTCATACTTTCGCATTCTTCACATACTTGTGGAACGGATCCTGGGTTTTTTCTGGTTTGGTTCACGTAGTAATGTGGTACCACACTGAAACAATCAATTAAACCAGGTCATGATAAATATTTTAGAGGATGACGCATGTTAGGTCTGAGTTAGGTCTAGGATTTGCCCTCGTCAGGCTCATACTTTCGCATATTTCTCATACTTCATGGCTAGATCCTGGGCTATTTCTGGATTGGATCACGTAGTAATGTGGTACCACACTGAAACAGTCAATTAAACCTGGCTTCGTTCAATATTTTAGAGGATAATTCATGTTATGTCTAGGTTAGGTCTGGGATTTGCTCTCATCAGGTTCATTCTTTCGCATACTTCTCATACTTAATGGCTAGATCCTGGGCTTTTTCTGGATTGCATCACGTAGTAATGAAGTACAACACTGAAACAGTCAATTAAACCTGGTTTCCATCAATATTTTAGAGGACAACGCATGTTAGGTCTAGGTAAGGCCTGGGATTTGCCCTCATCAGGGTCATACTTTCGCAGTTTTAACATACATGTTGACCTGATCGAGGGTTGTTAATGCTTTGGATCACGTAGTAAAGTGGTACCACACCGAAACAGTCAATTAAACCTGGTTTCCATCAATATTTTTGAGGATAACGCATGTTAGGTCTAGGTTAGGCCTGGGATTTTCACTCATCAGACTCATACTTTCGCATTCTTCACATACTTGTTGGACGGATCCTGGGTTTTTTCTGGTTTGGATCACGTAGTAATGTGGGACCACACTGAAACAATCAATTAAACCAGGTCATGATAAATATTTTAGAGGACAACGCATGTTAGGTCTAGGTAAGGCCTGGGATTTGCCCTCATCAGGGTCATACTTCCGCAGTTTTAACATACATGTTGACCTGATCGTGGGTTCTTAATGCTTTGGATCACGTAGTAAAGTGGTACCACACTGAAGCAGTCCATTAAACCTGGTTTGGATCAATATTTTAGAGGATAACGGATGTTAGGTCTAGGTTAGCCCTGGGATTTTCACTCATCAGACTCATACTTTCGCATTCTTCACATACTTGTTGAACGGATCCTGGGTTTTTTCTGGTTTGGTTCACGTAGTAATGTGGTACCACACTGAAACATTCAATTAAACCTGGTCTTGATAAATATTTTAGAGGATAACGCATGTTAGGTTTGGGTTAGGTCTAGGATTTGTCCTCATCAGGCTCATACATTCGCATATTTCTCATACTTCATGGCTAGATCCTGGGCTGTTTCTGGATTGTATCACGTAGTAATGTGGTACCACGCTGAAACAGTCAATTGAACCTGGTTTCGATCAATATTTGAGAGGATAACGCATGTTAGGTCTAGGTTAGGTCTGGGATTCGCCCTCATCAGGCTCATACTTTCGCGTTTTTCACATACTTGTTGAACTGATACTGGGTTTTTTCTGGTTTGGATCACGTAGTAATGTGGTACCACACTGAAACAGTCGATTAAACCCGGTTTCGATCAATATTTTAGAGGATAACGCAAGTTAAGTCTGGGATAGGTCTGGGATTTGACCTCATCAGACTCATACTTTCGCACACTTACAATACTCGTTGAGCAGATCCTGGGTTATTTTCTGGTTTGGATCACATAGTAATGTGGTACAACACTGAAACAGTAGATTAAACCAGGTTTCGATCAATATTTTAGAGAATAATTCATGTTAGGTCTAGGTTAGGCCTGGGATTTTCACTCATCAGACTCATACTTTCGCATTCTTCACATACTTGTTGAACGGATCCTGGGTTTTTTCTGGTTTGGATCACGTAGTAATGTGGGACCACACTGAAATAGTCAATTAAACCTGGTTTCGATCAATATTTTAGAGAATAATTCATGTTAGGTTTAGGTTAGGTCTGGGATTTGCTCTCATCAGGCTCATTCTTTCGCATATTTCCCATACTTGATGGCTAGATCCTGGGCTTTTTCTGGATTGCATCACGTAGTAATGAAGTACAACACTGAAACAGTCAATTAAACCTGGTTTCCATCTATATCTTAGAGGACAACGCAAGTTAGGTCTGGGATAGGTCTGGGATTTGCCCTCATCAGGGTCATACTTTCGCAGTTCTAACATACATGTTGACCTGATCGAGTGTTTCTTCTGCTTTGGATCACGTAGTAAAGTGGTACCACACTGAAACAGTCCATTAAACCTGGTTTGGATCAATATTTTAGAGGATAACGCATGTTAGGTCTAGGTTAGCCCTGGGATTTTCACTCATCAGACTCATACTTTCGCATTCTTCACATACTTGTTGAACGGATCCTGGGTTTTTTCTGGTTTGGATCACGTAGTAATGTGGGACCACAATGAAACAATCAATTAAACCTGGTCATGATAAATATTTTAGAGGATAACGCATGTTAGGTCTGGGTTAGGTCTAGGATTTGCCCTCGTCAGGCTCATACTTTCGGATATTTCTCATACTTCATGGCTAGATCCTGGGCTATTTCTGGATTGGATCACGTGTTAATGTGGTACCACACTGAAACAGTCAATTAAACCTGGTTTTGATCAATACTTTAGAGAATAATTTATGTTTTGTCTAGGTTAGGTCTAGGATTTGCCCTCGTCAGGCTCATACTTTCGCATATTTCTCATACTTCATTGCTAGATCCTGGGCTGTTTCTGGATTGTATCACGTAGTAATGTGGTACCACGCTGAAACAGTCAATTAAACCTGGTTTCGATCAATATTTCAGAGGATAACGCATGTTAGGTCTGGGATAGGTCTAGGATTTGCCCTCGTCAGGCTCATACTTTCGGATATTTCTCATACTTCATGGCTAGATCCTGGGCTATTTCTGGTTTGGATCACGTAGTAATGTGGTACCACACTGAAACAGTCAATTAAACCTGGTTTCAATCAATATTTTAGAGGATAACGCAAGTTAGGTCTGGGATAGGTCTGGGATTTGCCCTCATCAGGGTCATACTTTCGCAGTTTTATCATACATGTTGACGTGATCGAGGGTTTTTTCTGCTTTGGATCACGTAGTAAAGTGGTACCACACTGGAACAGTCCACTAAACCTGGTTTGGATCAATATTTTAGAGGATAACGCATGTTAGGTCTGGTTTAGGCCGGGGATTTGCTCTCGTCAGGCTCATACTTTCGCATGTTTCTCAGACTTCATGGCTAGATCCTGGGCTATTTCTGGATTAGATCACGTAGTAATGTGCTACCACACTGAAACATTCAATTAAAGCAGGTCTTGATAAATATTTTAGAGGAAAACGCATGTTAGGCCTGGGTCAGGTCTAGAATTTGCCCTCATCAGGCTCATACTTTCGCATATTTCTCATACTTCATGGCTAGATCCTGGGCTGTTTCTGGATTGTATCACGTAGTAATGTGGTACCACGCTGAAACAGTTAATTAAACCTGGTTTCGATCAATATTTTAGAGGATAACGCATGTTAGGTCTGGGATAGGTCTAGGATTTGCCCTCATCAGACTCATACTTTCGCACACTTCACATACTCGTTGAACAGATCCTGGGTTATTTTCTGGTTTGGATCACATAGTAATGTGGTACCACACAGAAACAGTCGATTAAACCAGGTTTCGATCAATAATATAGAGCATAACGCAAGTTAGGTCTGGGATAGGTCTGGGATTTGCCCTCATCAGGCTCATACTTTCGCGTTTTTCACTTACTTGTTGAACTGATCCTGGGTTTTTTCTGGTTTGGATCACGTAGCAATGTGGTGCCACACTGAAACAGTCAATTAAACCTGGTCTTGATAAATATTTTAGAGGATAACGCATGTTAGGTCTGGGATAGGTCTAGGATTTGCCCTCATCAGACTCATACTTTCGCACACTTCACATACTCGTTGAACGGATCCTGGGTTTTTTCTGGTTTGGATCACGTAGTAAAGTGGTACCACAACTAAAACAGTCAATTAAACCTGGTTTCGATCATTATTTTAGAGGATAACGCAAGTTAGGTCTGGGATAGGTCTGGGATTAGCCTTCATCAGACTCATACTTTCGCATTCTTCACATACTTGTTGAACGGATCCTGGGTTTTTTCTGGTTTGGATCACGTAGTAATGTGCGACCACACTGAAACAATCAATTAAACCTGGTCATGATAAATATTTTAGAGGATAACGCTTGTTAGTTCTGGGTTAGGTCTAGGATTTGCCCTCGTCAGGCTCATACTTTCGCATATTTCTCATACTTCATGGCTAGATCCTGGGCTATTTCTGGATTGGATCACGTAGTAATGTGGTACCACACTGAAACAGTCAATTAAACCTGGCTTCGTTCAATATTTTAGAGGATAATTCATGTTATGTCTAGGTTAGGTCTGGGATTTGCTCTCATCAGGTTCATTCTTTCGCATACTTCTCATACTTAATGGCTAGATCCTGGGCTTTTTCTGGATTGCATCACGTAGTAATGAAGTACAACACTGAAACAGTCAATTAAACCTGGTTTCCATCAATATTTTAGAGGACAACGCATGTTAGGTCTAGGTAAGGCCTGGGATTTGCCCTCATCAGGGTCATACTTTCGCAGTTTTAACATACATGTTGACCTGATCGAGGGTTGTTAATGCTTTGGATCACGTAGTAAAGTGGTACCACACCGAAACAGTCCATTAAACCTGGTTTGGATCAATATTTTAGAGGATAACGGATGTTAGGTCTAGGTTAGCCCTGGGATTTTCACTCATCAGACTCATACTTTCGCATTCTTCACATACTTGTTGAACGGATCCTGGGTTTTTTCTGGTTTGGTTCACGTAGTAATGTGGTACCACACTGAAACATTCAATTAAACCTGGTCTTGATAAATATTTTAGAGGATAACGCATGTTAGGTTTGGGTTAGGTCTAGGATTTGTCCTCATCAGGCTCATACATTCGCATATTTCTCATACTTCATGGCTAGATCCTGGGCTGTTTCTGGATTGTATCACGTAGTAATGTGGTACCACGCTGAAACAGTCAATTAAACCTGTTTTCGATCAATATTTTAGAGGATAACGCAAGTTATGTCGTGGATAGGACTGGCATTTGACCTCATCAGACTCATACTTTCGCACACTTACAATACTCGTTGAGCAGATCCTGGGCTATTTCTGGATTGGATCACGTAGTAATGAAGTACAACACTGAAACAGTCAATTAAACCTGGTTTCCATCAATATTTTTGAGGATAACGCATGTTAGGTCTAGGTTAGGCCTGGGATTTTCACTCATCAGACTCATACTTTCGCATTCTTCACATACTTGTTGGACGGATCCTGGGTTTTTTCTGGTTTGGATCACGTAGTAATGTGGGACCACACTGAAACAATCAATTAAACCAGGTCATGATAAATATTTTAGAGGACAACGCATGTTAGGTCTAGGTAAGGCCTGGGATTTGCCCTCATCAGGGTCATACTTCCGCAGTTTTAACATACATGTTGACCTGATCGTGGGTTCTTAATGCTTTGGATCACGTAGTAAAGTGGTACCACACTGAAGCAGTCCATTAAACCTGGTTTGGATCAATATTTTAGAGGGTAACGGATGTTAGGTCTAGGTTAGCCCTGGGATTTTCACTCATCAGACTCATACTTTCGCATTCTTCACATACTTGTTGAACGGATCCTGGGTTTTTTCTGGTTTGGTTCACGTAGTAATGTGGTACCACACTGAAACATTCAATTAAACCTGGTCTTGATAAATATTTTAGAGGATAACGCATGTTAGGTTTGGGTTAGGTCTAGGATTTGTCCTCATCAGGCTCATACATTCGCATATTTCTCATACTTCATGGCTAGATCCTGGGCTGTTTCTGGATTGTATCACGTAGTAATGTGGTACCACGCTGAAACAGTCAATTAAACCTGGTTTCGATCAATATTTGAGAGGATAACGCATGTTAGGTCTGGGTTAGGTCTGGGATTCGCCCTCATCAGGCTCATACTTTCGCGTTTTTCACATACTTGTTGAACTGATACTGGGTTTTTTCTGGTTTGGATCACGTAGTAATGTGGTACCACACTGAAACAGTCGATTAAACCCGGTTTCGATCAATATTTTAGAGGATAACGCAAGTTAAGTCTGGGATAGGTCTGGGATTTGACCTCATCAGACTCATACTTTCGCACACTTACAATACTCGTTGAGCAGATCCTGGGTTATTTTCTGGTTTGGATCACATAGTAATGTGGTACAACACTGAAACAGTAGATTAAACCAGGTTTCGATCAATATTTTAGAGAATAATTCATGTTAGGTCTAGGTTAGGCCTGGGATTTTCACTCATCAGACTCATACTTTCGCATTCTTCACATACTTGTTGAACGGATCCTGGGTTTTTTCTGGTTTGGATCACGTAGTAATGTGGGACCACACTGAAATAGTCAATTAAACCTGGTTTCGATCAATATTTTAGAGAATAATTCATGTTAGGTTGAGGTTAGGTCTGGGATTTGCTCTCATCAGGCTCATTCTTTCGCATATTTCCCATACTTGATGGCTAGATCCTGGGCTTTTTCTGGATTGCATCACGTAGTAATGAAGTACAACACTGAAACAGTCAATTAAACCTGGTTTCCATCTATATCTTAGAGGACAACGCAAGTTAGGTCTGGGATAGGTCTGGGATTTGCCCTCATCAGGGTCATACTTTCGCAGTTCTAACATACATGTTGACCTGATCGAGTGTTTCTTCTGCTTTGGATCACGTAGTAAAGTGGTACCACACTGAAACAGTCCATTAAACCTGGTTTGGATCAATATTTTAGAGGATAACGCATGTTAGGTCTAGGTTAGCCCTGGGATTTTCACTCATCAGACTCATACTTTCGCATTCTTCACATACTTGTTGAACGGATCCTGGGTTTTTTCTGGTTTGGATCACGTAGTAATGTGGGACCACAATGAAACAATCAATTAAACCTGGTCATGATAAATATTTTAGAGGATAACGCATGTTAGGTCTGGGTTAGGTCTAGGATTTGCCCTCGTCAGGCTCATACTTTCGGATATTTCTCATACTTCATGGCTAGATCCTGGGCTATTTCTGGATTGGATCACGTGTTAATGTGGTACCACACTGAAACAGTCAATTAAACCTGGTTTTGATCAATACTTTAGAGAATAATTTATGTTTTGTCTAGGTTAGGTCTAGGATTTGCCCTCGTCAGGCTCATACTTTCGCATATTTCTCATACTTCATTGCTAGATCCTGGGCTGTTTCTGGATTGTATCACGTAGTAATGTGGTACCACGCTGAAACAGTCAATTAAACCTGGTTTCGATCAATATTTCAGAGGATAACGCATGTTAGGTCTGGGATAGGTCTAGGATTTGCCCTCGTCAGGCTCATACTTTCGGATATTTCTCATACTTCATGGCTAGATCCTGGGCTATTTCTGGTTTGGATCACGTAGTAATGTGGTACCACACTGAAACAGTCAATTAAACCTGGTTTCAATCAATATTTTAGAGGATAACGCAAGTTAGGTCTGGGATAGGTCTGGGATTTGCCCTCATCAGGGTCATACTTTCGCAGTTTTATCATACATGTTGACGTGATCGAGGGTTTTTTCTGCTTTGGATCACGTAGTAAAGTGGTACCACACTGGAACAGTCCACTAAACCTGGTTTGGATCAATATTTTAGATGATAACGCATGTTAGGTCTGGTTTAGGCCGGGGATTTGCTCTCGTCAGGCTCATACTTTCGCATGTTTCTCAGACTTCATGGCTAGATCCTGGGCTATTTCTGGATTAGATCACGTAGTAATGTGCTACCACACTGAAACATTCAATTAAAGCAGGTCTTGATAAATATTTTAGAGGAAAACGCATGTTAGGCCTGGGTCAGGTCTAGAATTTGCCCTCATCAGGCTCATACTTTCGCATATTTCTCATACTTCATGGCTAGATCCTGGGCTGTTTCTGGATTGTATCACGTAGTAATGTGGTACCACGCTGAAACAGTTAATTAAACCTGGTTTCGATCAATATTTTAGAGGATAACGCATGTTAGGTCTGGGATAGGTCTAGGATTTGCCCTCATCAGACTCATACTTTCGCACACTTCACATACTCGTTGAACAGATCCTGGGTTATTTTCTGGTTTGGATCACATAGTAATGTGGTACCACACAGAAACAGTCGATTAAACCAGGTTTCGATCAATAATATAGAGCATAACGCAAGTTAGGTCTGGGATAGGTCTGGGATTTGCCCTCATCAGGCTCATACTTTCGCGTTTTTCACTTACTTGTTGAACTGATCCTGGGTTTTTTCTGGTTTGGATCACGTAGCAATGTGGTGCCACACTGAAACAGTCAATTAAACCTGGTCTTGATAAATATTTTAGAGGATAACGCATGTTAGGTCTGGGATAGGTCTAGGATTTGCCCTCATCAGACTCATACTTTCGCACACTTCACATACTCGTTGAACGGATCCTGGGTTTTTTCTGGTTTGGATCACGTAGTAAAGTGGTACCACAACTAAAACAGTCAATTAAACCTGGTTTCGATCATTATTTTAGAGGATAACGCAAGTTAGGTCTGGGATAGGTCTGGGATTAGCCCTCATCAGACTCATACTTTCGCATTCTTCACATACTTGTTGAACGGATCCTGGGTTTTTTCTGGTTTGGATCACGTAGTAATGTGGGACCACACTGAAACAATCAATTAAACCTGGTCATGATAAATATTTTAGAGGATAACGCATGTTAGTTCTGGGTTAGGTCTAGGATTTGCCCTCGTCAGGCTCATACTTTCGCATATTTCTCATACTTCATGGCTAGATCCTGGGCTATTTCTGGATTGGATCACGTAGTAATGTGGTACCACACTGAAACAGCCAATTAAACCTGGTTTTCATCAATATTTTAGAGAATAATTCATGTTATGTCTAGGTTAGGTCTGGGATTTGCTCTCATCAGGCTCATTCTTTCGCATATTTCTCATACTTGATGGCTAGATCCTGGGCTTTTTCTGGATCGCATCACGTAGTAATGAAGTACAACACTGAAACAGTCAATTAAACCTAGTTTCCATCAATATTTTAGAGGATAATGCATGTTAGGTCTAGGTTAGCCTTGGGATTTTCACTCATCAGACTCATACTTTCGCATTCTTCACATACTTGTTGAACGGATCCTGGGTTTTTTCTGGTTTGGATCACGTAGTAATGTGGTACCACACTGAAACATTCAATTAAACCTGGTCTTGATAAATATTTTGGAGGATAACGCATGTTAGGTTTGGGTTAGGTCTAGGATTTGTCCTCATCAGGGTCATACATTCGCATATTTCTCATACTTCATGGCTAGATCCTGGGCTGTTTCTGGATTGTATCACGTAGTAATGTGGTACCACGCTGAAACAGTCAATTAAACCTGGTTTCGATCAATATTTCAGAGGATAACGCAAGTTAGGTCTGGGATAGGTCAGGGATTCGCCCTCATCAGGCTCATACTTTCGCGTTTTTCACATACTTGTTGAACTGATCCTGGGTTTTTTCTGGTTTGGATCACGTAGTAATGTGGTACCACACTGAAACAGTCGATTAAACCCGGTTTCGATCAATATTTTACAGGATAACGCAAGTTAAGTCTGGGATAGGTCTGGGATTTTCACTCATCAGACTCATACTTTCGCATTCTTCACATACTTGTTGGACGGATCCTGGGTTTTTTCTGGTTTGGATCACGTAGTAATGTGGGACCACACTGAAACAATCAATTAAACCAGGTCATGATAAGTATTTTAGAGGATGACGCATGTTAGGTCTGAGTTAGGTCTAGGATTTGCCCTCGTCAGGCTCATACTTTCGCATATTTCTCATACTTCATGGCTAGATCCTGGGCTATTTCTGGATTGGATCACGTAGTAATGAAGTACAACACTGAAACAGTCAATTAAACCTGGTTTCCATCAATATTTTTGAGGATAACGCATGTTAGGTCTAGGTTAGGCCTGGGATTTTCACTCATCAGACTCATACTTTCGCATTCTTCACATACTTGTTGGACGGATCCTGGGTTTTTTCTGGTTTGGATCACGTAGTAATGTGGGACCACACTGAAACAATCAATTAAACCAGGTCATGATAAATATTTTAGAGGACAACGCAAGTTAGCTCTAGGTAAGGCCTGGGATTTGCCCTCATCAGGGTCATACTTTCGCAGTTTTAACATACATGTTGACCTGATCGAGGGTTCTTAATGCTTTGGATCACGTAGTAAAGTGGTACCACACTGAAACAGTCCATTAAACCTGGTTTGGATCAATATTTTAGAGGATAACGCATGTTAGGTCTAGGTTAGCCCTGGGATTTTCACTCATCAGACTCATACTTTCGCATTCTTCACATACTTGTTGAACGGATCCTGGGTTTTTTCTGGTTTGGTTCACGTAGTAATGTGGTACCACACTGAAACATTCAATTAAACCTGGTCTTGATAAATATTTTAGAGGATAACGCATGTTAGGTTTGGGTTAGGTCTAGGATTTGTCCTCATCAGGCTCATACATTCGCATATTTCTCATACTTCATGGCTAGATCCTGGGCTTTTTCTGGATTGCATCACGTAGTAATGAAGTACAACACTGAAACAGTCAATTAAACCTGGTTTCCATATATATCTTAGAGGACAACGCAAGTTAGGTCTGGGATAGGTCTGGGATTTGCCCTCATCAGGGTCATACTTTCGCAGTTCTAACATACATGTTGACCTGATCGAGTGTTTTTTCTGCTTTGGATCACGTAGTAAAGTGGTACCACACTGAAACAGTCCATTAAACCTGGTTTGGATCAATATTTTAGAGGATAACGCATGTTAGGTCTAGGTTAGCCCTGGGATTTTCACTCATCAGACTCATACTTTCGCATTCTTCACATACTTGTTGAACGGATCCTGGGTTTTTTCTGGTTTGGATCACGTAGTAATGTGGGACCACAATGAAACAATCAATTAAACCTGGTCATGATAAATATTTTAGAGGATAACGCATGTTAGGTCTGGGTTAGGTCTAGGATTTGCACTCGTCAGGCTCATACTTTCGCATATTTCTCATACTTCATGGCTAGATCCTGGGCTATTTCTGGATTGGATCACGTAGTAATGTGGTACCACACTGAAACAGTCAATTAAACATGGTTTTGATCAATACTTTAGAGAATAATTCATGTTATGTCTAGGTTAGGTCTAGGATTTGCCCTCGTCAGGCTCATACTTTCGCATATTTCTCATACTTCATTGCTAGATCCTGGGCTATTTCTGGATTGGATCACGTAGTAATGTGGTACCACACTGAAACAGTCAATTAAACCTGGTTTCAATCAATATTTTAGAGGATAACGCAAGTTAGGTCTGGGATAGGTCTGGGATTTGCCCACATCAGGGTCATACTTTCGCAGTTTTATCATACATGTTGACGTGATCGAGGGTTTTTTCTGCTTTGGATCACGTAGTAAAGTGGTACCACACTGGAACAGTCCACTAAACCTGGTTTGGATCAATATTTTAGAGGATAACGCATGTTCGGTCTGGTTTAGGCCGGGGATTTGCCCTCGTCAGGCTCATACTTTCGCATATTTCTCAGACTTCATGGCTAGATCCTGGACTATTTCTGGATTAGATCACGTAGTAATGTGCTACCACACTGAATCATTCAATTAAAGCAGGTCTTGATAAATATTTTAGCGGAAAACGCATGTTAGGCCTGGGTCAGGTCTAGAATTTGCCCTCATCAGGCTCATACTTTCGCATATTTCTGATACTTCATGGCTAGATCCTGGGCTGTTTCTGGATTGTATCACGTAGTAATGTGGTACCACGCTGAAACAGTCAATTAAACCTGGTTTCGATCAGTATTTTAGAGGATAACGCATGTTAGGTCTGGGATAGGTCTAGGATATGCCCTCATCAGACTCATACTTTCGCACACTTCACATACTCGTTGAACAGATCCTGGGTTATTTTCTGGTTTGGATCACATAGTAATGTGGTACCACACTGAAACAGTCGATTAAACCAGATTTCGATCAATAATTTAGAGCATAGCGCAAGTTAGGTCTGGGATAGGTCTGGGATTTGCCCTCATCAGGCTCATACTTTCGCGTTTTTCACTTACTTGTTGAACTGATCCTGGGTTTTTTCTGGTTTGGATCACGTAGCAATGTGGTACCACACTGAAACAGTCAATTAAACCTGGTCTTGATAAATATTTTAGAGGATAACGCATGTTAGGTCTGGGATAGGTCTAGGATTTGCCCTCATCAGACTCATACTTTCGCACACTTCACATACTCGTTGAACAGATCCTGGGTTATTTTCTGGTTTGGATCACATAGTAATGTGGTACCACACTGAAACAGTCGATTAAACCAGATTTCGATCAATATTTTTGAGGATAACGCATGTTAGGTCTAGGTTAGGCCGGGGATTTTCACTCATCAGACTCATACTTTCGCATTCTTCCCATACTTGTTGAACGGATCCTGGGTTTTTTCTGGTTTGGATCACGTAGTAAAGTGGTACCACAACTAAAACAGTCAATTAAACCTGGTTTCGATCATTATTTTAGAGGATAACGCAAGTTAGGTCTGGGATAGGTCTGGGATTAGCCCTCATCAGACTCATACTTTCGCATTCTTCACATACTTGTTGAACGGATCCTGGGTTTTTTTCTGGTTTGGATCACGTAGTAATGTGGGACCACACTGAAACAATCAATTAAACCTGGTCATGATAAATATATTAGAGGATAACGCATGTTAGTTCTGGGTTAGGTCTAGGATTTGCCCTCGTCAGGCTCATACTTTCGCATATTTCTCATACTTCATGGCTAGATCCTGGGCTATTTCTGGATTGGATCACGTAGTAATGTGGTACCACACTGAAACAGCCAATTAAACCTGGTTTTCATCAATATTTTAGAGAATAATTCATGTTATGTCTAGGTTAGGTCTGGGATTTGCTCTCATCAGGCTCATTCTTTCGCATATTTCTCATACTTGATGGCTAGATCCTGGGCTTTTTCTGGATCGCATCACGTAGTAATGAAGTACTACACTGAAACAGTCAATTAAACCTAGTTTCCATCAATATTTTAGAGGACAACGCATGTTATGTCTAGGTAAGGCCTGGGATTTGCCCTCATCAGGGTCATACTTTCGCAGTTTTAACATACATGTTGACGTGATCGAGGGTTCTTAATGCTTTGGATCACGTAGTAAGGTGGTACCACGCTGAAACAGTCAATTAAACCTGGTTTCGATCAATATTTCAGAGGATAACGCAAGTTAGGTCTGGGATAGGTCAGGGATTCGCCCTCATCAGGCTCATACTTTCGCGTTTTTCACATACTTGTTGAACTGATCCTGGGTTTTTTCTGGTTTGGATCACGTAGTAATGTGGTACCACACTGAAACAGTCGATTAAACCCGGTTTCGATCAATATTTTAGAGGATAACGCAAGTTAAGTCTGGGATAGGTCTGGGATTTTCACTCATCAGACTCATACTTTCGCATTCTTCACATACTTGTTGGACGGATCCTGGGTTTTTTCTGGTTTGGATCACGTAGTAATGTGGGACCACACTGAAACAATCAATTAAACCAGGTCATGATAAGTATTTTAGAGGATGACGCATGTTAGGTCTGAGTTAGGTCTAGGATTTGCCCTCGTCAGGCTCATACTTTCGCATATTTCTCATACTTCATGGCTAGATCCTGGGCTATTTCTGGATTGGATCACGTAGTAATGAAGTACAACACTGAAACAGTCAATTAAACCTGGTTTCCATCAATATTTTTGAGGATAACGCATGTTAGGTCTAGGTTAGGCCTGGGATTTTCACTCATCAGACTCATACTTTCGCATTCTTCACATACTTGTTGGACGGATCCTGGGTTTTTTCTGGTTTGGATCACGTAGTAATGTGGGACCACACTGAAACAATCAATTAAACCAGGTCATGATAAGTATTTTAGAGGATGACGCATGTTAGGTCTGAGTTAGGTCTAGGATTTGCCCTCGTCAGGCTCATACTTTCGCATATTTCTCATACTTCATGGCTAGATCCTGGGCTATTTCTGGATTGGATCACGTAGTAATGAAGTACAACACTGAAACAGTCAATTAAACCTGGTTTCCATCAATATTTTTGAGGATAACGCATGTTAGGTCTAGGTTAGGCCTGGGATTTTCACTCATCAGACTCATACTTTCGCATTCTTCACATAGTTGTTGGACGGATCCTGGGTTTTTTCTGGTTTGGATCACGTAGTAATGTGGGACCACACTGAAACATTCAATTAAACCTGGTCTTGATAAATATTTTAAAGGATAACGCATGTTAGGTTTGGGTTAGGTCTAGGATTTGTCCTCATCAGGCTCATACATTCGCATATTTCTCATACTTCATGGCTAGATCCTGGGCTGTTTCTGGATTGTATCACGTAGTAATGTGGTACCACGCTGAAACAGTCAATTAAACCTGGTTTCGATCAATATTTTAGAGGATAACGCAAGTTAGGTCTGGGTTAGGTCTGGGATTCGCCCTCATCAGGCTCATACTTTCGCGTTTTTCACATACTTGTTGAACTGATCCTGGGTTTTTTCTGGTTTGGATCACGTAGTAATGTGGTACCACACTGAAACAGTCAATTAAACATGGTTTTGATCAATGCTTTAGAGAATAATTCATGTTATGTCTAGGTTAGGTCTAGGATTTGCCCTCGTCAGGCTCATACTTTCGCATATTTCTCATACTTCATTGCTAGATCCTGGGCTATTTCTGGATTGGATCACGTAGTAATGTGGTACCACACTGAAACAGTCAATTAAACCTGGTTTCAATCAATATTTTAGAGGATAACGCAAGTTAGGTCTGGGATAGGTCTGGGATTTGCCCACATCAGGGTCATACTTTCGCAGTTTTATCATACATGTTGACGTGATCGAGGGTTTTTTCTGCTTTGGATCACGTAGTAAAGTGGTACCACACTGGAACAGTCCACTAAACCTGGTTTGGATCAATATTTTAGAGGATAACGCATGTTCGGTCTGGTTTAGGCCGGGGATTTGTCCTCATCAGGCTCATACATTCGCATATTTCTCATACTTCATGGCTAGATCCTGGGCTGTTTCTGGATTGTATCACGTAGTAATGTGGTACCACGCTGAAACAGTCGATTAAACCCGGTTTCGATCAATATTTTAGAGGATAACGCAAGTTAAGTCTGGGATAGGTCTGGGATTTGACCTCATCGGACTCATACTTTCGCACACTTACAATACTCGTTGAGCAGATCCTGGGTTATTTTCTGGTTTGGATCACATAGTAATGTGGTACAACACTGAAACAGTAGATTAAACCAGGTTTCGATCAATATTTTAGAGAATAATTCATGTTAGGTCTAGGTTAGGCCTGGGATTTTCACTCATCAGACTCATACTTTCGCATTCTTCACGTACTAGTTGAACGGATCCTGGGTTTTTTCTGGTTTGGATCACGTAGTAATGTGGGACCACACTGAAATAGTCAATTAAACCTGGTTTCGATCAATATTTTAGAGAATAATTCATGTTAGGTTTAGGTTAGGTCAGGGATTTGCTCTCATCGGGCTCATTCTTTCGCATTCTTCCCATACTTGTTGAACGGATCCTGGGTTTTTTCTGGTTTGGATCACGTAGTAATGTGGGACCACACTGAAACAATCAATTAAACCTGGTCATGATAAATATATTAGAGGATAACGCATGTTAGTTCTGGGTTAGGTCTAGGATTTGCCCTCATCAGGCTCATTCTTTCGCATATTTCTCATACTTGATGGCTAGATCCTGGGCTTTTTCTGGATCGCATCACGTAGTAATGAAGTACTACACTGAAACAGTCAATTAAACCTAGTTTCCATCAATATTTTAGAGGACAACGCATGTTATGTCTAGGTAAGGCCTGGGATTTGCCCTCATCAGGGTCATACTTTCGCAGTTTTAACATACATGTTGACGTGATCGAGGGTTCTTAATGCTTTGGATCACGTAGTAAAGTGGTACCACGCTGAAACAGTCAATTAAACCTGGTTTCGATCAATATTTCAGAGGATAACGCAAGTTAGGTCTGGGATAGGTCAGGGATTCGCCCTCATCAGGCTCATACTTTCGCGTTTTTCACATACTTGTTGAACTGATCCTGGGGTTTTTCTGGTTTGGATCACGTAGTAATGTGGTACCACACTGAAACAGTCGATTAAACCCGGTTTCGATCAATATTTTAGAGGATAACGCAAGTTAAGTCTGGGATAGGTCTGGGATTTTCACTCATCAGACTCATACTTTCGCATTCTTCACATACTTGTTGGACGGATCCTGGGTTTTTTCTGGTTTGGATCACGTAGTAATGTGGGACCACACTGAAACAATCAATTAAACCAGGTCATGATAAGTATTTTAGAGGATGACGCATGTTAGGTCTGAGTTAGGTCTAGGATTTGCCTTCGTCAGGCTCATACTTTCGCATATTTCTCATACTTCATGGCTAGATCCTGGGCTATTTCTGGATTGGATCACGTAGTAATGAAGTACAACACTGAAACAGTCAATTAAACCTGGTTTCCATCAATATTTTTGAGGATAACGCATGTTAGGTCTAGGTTAGGCCTGGGATTTTCACTCATCAGACTCATACTTTCGCATTCTTCACATACTTGTTGGACGGATCCTGGGTTTTTTCTGGTTTGGATCACGTAGTAATGTGGGACCACACTGAAACAATCAATTAAACCAGGTCATGATAAGTATTTTAGAGGATGACGCATGTTAGGTCTGAGTTAGGTCTAGGATTTGCCCTCGTCAGGCTCATACTTTCGCATATTTCTCATACTTCATGGCTAGATCCTGGGCTATTTCTGGATTGGATCACGTAGTAATGAAGTACAACACTGAAACAGTCAATTAAACCTGGTTTCCATCAATATTTTTGAGGATAACGCATGTTAGGTCTAGGTTAGGCCTGGGATTTTCACTCATCAGACTCATACTTTCGCATTCTTCACATAGTTGTTGGACGGATCCTGGGTTTTTTCTGGTTTGGATCACGTAGTAATGTGGGACCACACTGAAACATTCAATTAAACCTGGTCTTGATAAATATTTTAAAGGATAACGCATGTTAGGTTTGGGTTAGGTCTAGGATTTGTCCTCATCAGGCTCATACATTCGCATATTTCTCATACTTCATGGCTAGATCCTGGGCTGTTTCTGGATTGTATCACGTAGTAATGTGGTACCACGCTGAAACAGTCAATTAAACCTGGTTTCGATCAATATTTTAGAGGATAACGCAAGTTAGGTCTGGGTTAGGTCTGGGATTCGCCCTCATCAGGCTCATACTTTCGCGTTTTTCACATACTTGTTGAACTGATCCTGGGTTTTTTCTGGTTTGGATCACGTAGTAATGTGGTACCACACTGAAACAGTCGATTAAACCCGGTTTCGATCAATATTTTAGAGGATAACGCAAGTTAAGTCTGGGATAGGTCTGGGATTTGACCTCATCAGACTCATACTTTCGCACACTTACAATACTCGTTGAGCAGATCCTGGGTTATTTTCTGGTTTGGATCACATAGTAATGTGGTACAACACTGAAACAGTAGATTAAACCAGGTTTCGATCAATATTTTAGAGAATAATTCATGTTAGGTCTAGGTTAGGCCTGGGATTTTCACTCATCAGACTCATTCTTTCGCATATTTCCCATACTTGATGGCTAGATCCTGGGCTTTTTCTGGATTGCATCACGTAGTAATGAAGTACAACACTGAAACAGTCAATTAAACCTGGTTTCCATCTATATCTTAGAGGACAACGCAAGCTAGGTCTGGGATAGGTCTGGGATTTGCCCTCATCAGGGTCATACTTTCGCAGTTCTAACATACATGTTGACCTGATCGAGTGTTTTTTCTGCTTTGGATCACGTAGTAAAGTGGTACCACACTGAAACAATCAATTAAACCAGGTCATGATAAATATTTTAGAGGACAACGCAAGTTAGGTCTAGGTAAGGCCTGGGATTTGCCCTCATCAGGGTCATACTTTCGCAGTTTTAACATACATGTTGACCTGATCGAGGGTTCTTAATGCTTTGGATCACGTAGTAAAGTGGGACCACAATGAAACAATCAATTAAACCTGGTCATGATAAATATTTTAGAGGATAACGCATGTTAGGTCTGGGTTAGGTCTAGGATTTGCACTCGTCAGGCTCATACTTTCGCATATTTCTCATACTTCATGGCTAGATCCTGGGCTATTTCTGGATTGGATCACGTAGTAATGTGGTACCACACCGAAACAGTCAATTAAACATGGTTTTGATCAATGCTTTAGAGAATAATTCATGTTATGTCTAGGTTAGGTCTAGGATTTGCCCTCGTCAGGCTCATACTTTCGCATATTTCTCATACTTCATTGCTAGATCCTGGGCTATTTCTGGATTGGATCACGTAGTAATGTGGTACCACACTGAAACAGTCAATTAAACCTGGTTTCAATCAATATTTTAGAGGATAACGCAAGTTAGGTCTGGGATAGGTCTGGGATTTGCCCACATCAGGGTCATACTTTCGCAGTTTTATCATACATGTTGACGTGATCGAGGGTTTTTTCTGCTTTGGATCACGTAGTAAAGTGGTACCACACTGGAACAGTCCACTAAACCTGGTTTGGATCAATATTTTAGAGGATAACGCATGTTCGGTCTGGTTTAGGCCGGGGATTTGTCCTCATCAGGCTCATACATTCGCATATTTCTCATACTTCATGGCTAGATCCTGGGCTGTTTCTGGATTGTATCACGTAGTAATGTGGTACCACGCTGAAACAGTCGATTAAACCCGGTTTCGATCAATATTTTAGAGGATAACGCAAGTTAAGTCTGGGATAGGTCTGGGATTTGACCTCATCGGACTCATACTTTCGCACACTTACAATACTCGTTGAGCAGATCCTGGGTTATTTTCTGGTTTGGATCACATAGTAATGTGGTACAACACTGAAACAGTAGATTAAACCAGGTTTCGATCAATATTTTAGAGAATAATTCATGTTAGGACTAGGTTAGGCCTGGGATTTTCACTCATCAGACTCATACTTTCGCATTCTTCACGTACTAGTTGAACGGATCCTGGGTTTTTTCTGGTTTGGATCACGTAGTAATGTGGGACCACACTGAAATAGTCAATTAAACCTGGTTTCGATCAATATTTTAGAGAATAATTCATGTTAGGTTTAGGTTAGGTCAGGGATTTGCTCTCATCGGGCTCAATTCTTTCGCATATTTCCCATACTTGATGGCTAGATCCTGGGCTTTTTCTGGATTGCATCACGTAGTAATGAAGTACAACACTGAAACAGTCAATTAAACCTGGTTTCCATCTATATCATAGAGGACAACGCAAGTTAGGTCTGGGATAGGTCTGGGATTTGCCCTCATCAGGGTCATACTTTCGCAGTTCTAACATACATGTTGACCTGATCGAGTGTTTTTTCTGCTTTGGATCACGTAGTAAAGTGGTACCACACTGAAACAGTCCATTAAACCTGGTTTGGATCAATATTTTAGAGGATAACGCATGTTAGGTCTAGGTTAGCCCTGGGATTTTCACTCATCAGACTCATACTTTCGCATTCTTCACACACTTGTTGAACGGATCCTGGGTTTTTTCTGGTTTGGATCACGTTGTAATGTGGGACCACAATGAAGCAATCAATTAAACCTGGTCATGATAAATATTTTAGAGGATAACGCATGTTAGGTCTGGGTTAGGTCTAGGATTTGCCCGCGTCAGGCTCATACTTTCGCATATTTCTCATTCTTCATGGCTAGATCCTGGGCTATTTCTGGATTGGATCACGTAGTAATGTGGTGCCACACTGAAACAGTCAATTAAACCTGGTTTTGATCAATATTTTAGAGAATAATTCATGTTATGTCTAGGTTAGGTCTAGGATTTGCCCTCGTCAGGCTCATACTTTCGCATATTTCTCATACTTCATTGCTAGATCCTGGGCTATTTCTGGATTGGATCACGTAGTAATGTGGTACCACACTGAAACATTCAATTAAAGCAGGTCTTGATAAATATTTTGGAGGAAAACTCATGTTAGGTCTGGGTCAGGTCTAGAATTTGCCCTCATCAGGCTCATACTTTCGCATATTTCTCATACTTCATGGCTAGATCCTGGGCTATTTCTGGATTGTATCACGTAGTAACGTGGTACCACGCTGAAACAGTCAATAAAACCTGGTCTTGATAAATATTTTAGAGGATAACGCATGTTAGGTCTGGGATAGGTCTAGGATTTGCCCTCATCAGACTCATACTTTCGCACACTTCACATACTCGTTGAACAGATCCTGGGTTATTATCTGGTTTGGATCACATAGTAATGTGGTACCACACAGAAACAGTCGATTAAACCAGGTTTCGATCAATATTTTAGAGCATAACGCAAGTTAGGTCTGGGATAGGTCTGGGATTTGCCCTCATCAGGCTCATACTTTCGCGTTTTTCACTTACTTGTTGAACTGATCCTGGGTTTTTTCTGGTTTGGATCACGTAGCAATGTGGTACCACACTGAAACAGTCAATTAAACCTGGTCTTGATAAATATTTTAGAGGATAACGCATGTTAGGTCTGGGATAGGTCTAGGATTTGCCCTCATCAGACTCATACTTTCGCACACTTCACATACTCGTTGAACAGATCCTGGGTTATTTTCTGGTTTGGATCACATAGTAATGTGGTACCACACTGAAACAGTCGATTAAACCAGGTTTCGGTCAATATTTTTGAGGATAACGCATGTTAGGTCTAGGTTAGGCCGGGGATTTTCACTCATCAGACTCATACTTTCGCATTCTTCACATACTTGTTGAACGGATCCTGGGTTTTTTCTGGTTTGGATCACGTAGTAATGTGGGACCACACCGAAACAATCAATTAAACCTGGTCTTGTTAAATATTTTGGAGGATAACGCATGTTAGGTTTGGGTTAGGTCTAGGATTTGTCCTCATCAGGCTCATACATTCGCATATTTGTCATACTTCATGGCTAGATCCTGGGCTGTTTCTGGATTGTATCACGTAGTAATGTGGTACCACGCTGAAACAGTCGATTAAACCCGGCTCCGATCAATATTTCAGAGGATAACGCAAGTTAGGTCTGGGATAGGTCAGGGATTCGCCCACATCAGGGTCATACTTTCGCAGTTTTATCATACATGTTGACGTGATCGAGGGTTTTTTCTGCTTTGGATCACGTAGTAAAGTGGTACCACACTGGAACAGTCCACTAAACCTGGTTTGGATCAATATTTTAGAGGATAACGCATGTTCGGTCTGGTTTAGGCCGGGGATTTGTCCTCATCAGGCTCATACATTCGCATATTTCTCATACTTCATGGCTAGATCCTGGGCTGTTTCTGGATTGTGTCACGTAGTAATGTGGTACCACGCTGAAACAGTCGATTAAACCCGGTTTCGATCAATATTTTAGAGGATAACGCAAGTTAAGTCTGGGATAGGTCTGGGATTTGACCTCATCGGACTCATACTTTCGCACACTTACAATACTCGTTGAGCAGATCCTGGGTTATTTTCTGGTTTGGATCACATAGTAATGTGGTACAACACTGAAACAGTAGATTAAACCAGGTTTCGATCAATATTTTAGAGAATAATTCATGTTAGGTCTAGGTTAGGCCTGGGATTTTCACTCATCAGACTCATACTTTCGCATTCTTCACGTACTAGTTGAACGGATCCTGGGTTTTTTCTGGTTTGGATCACGTAGTAATGTGGGACCACACTGAAATAGTCAATTAAACCTGGTTTCGATCAATATTTTAGAGAATAATTCATGTTAGGTTTAGGTTAGGTCAGGGATTTGCTCTCATCGGGCTCATTCTTTCGCATATTTCCCATACTTGATGGCTAGATCCTGGGCTTTTTCTGGATTGCATCACGTAGTAATGAAGTACAACACTGAAACAGTCAATTAAACCTGGTTTCCATCTATATCATAGAGGAGAACGCAAGTTAGGTCTGGGATAGGTCTGGGATTTGCCCTCATCAGGGTCATACTTTCGCAGTTCTAACATACATGTTGACCTGATCGAGTGTTTTTTCTGCTTTGGATCACGTAGTAAAGTGGTACCACACTGAAACAGTCCATTAAACCTGGTTTGGATCAATATTTTAGAGGATAACGCATGTTAGGTCTAGGTTAGCCCTGGGATTTTCACTCATCAGACTCATACTTTCGCATTCTTCACACACTTGTTGAACGGATCCTGGGTTTTTTCTGGTTTGGATCACATAGTAATGTGGTACCACACTGAAACAGTCGATTAAACCAGGTTTCGGTCAATATTTTTGAGGATAACGCATGTTAGGTCTAGGTTAGGCCGGGGATTTTCACTCATCAGACTCATACTTTCGCATTCTTCACATACTTGTTGAACGGATCCTGGGTTTTTTCTGGTTTGGATCACGTAGTAATGTGGGACCACACCGAAACAATCAATTAAACCTGGTCTTGTTAAATATTTTGGAGGATAACGCATGTTAGGTTTGGGTTAGGTCTAGGATTTGTCCTCATCAGGCTCATACATTCGCATATTTCTCATACTTCATGGCTAGATCCTGGGCTATTTCTGGATTGTATCACGTAGTAACGTGGTACCACGCTGAAACAGTCAATAAAACCTGGTCTTGATAAATATTTTAGAGGATAACGCATGTTAGGTCTGGGATAGGTCTAGGATTTGCCCTCATCAGACTCATACTTTCGCACACTTCACATACTCGTTGAACAGATCACGGTTATTTTCTGGTTTGGATCACATAGTAATGTGGTACCACACTGAAACAGTCGATTAAACCAGGTTTCGGTCAATATTTTTGAGGATAACGCATGTTAGGTCTAGGTTAGGCCGGGGATTTTCACTCATCAGACTCATACTTTCGCATTCTTCACATACTTGTTGAACGGATCCTGGGTTTTTTCTGGTTTGGATCACGTAGTAATGTGGGACCACACCGAAACAATCAATTAAACCTGGTCTTGTTAAATATTTTGGAGGATAACGCATGTTAGGTTTGGGTTAGGTCTAGGATTTGTCCTCATCAGGCTCATACATTCGCATATTTGTCATACTTCATGGCTAGATCCTGGGCTGTTTCTGGATTGTATCACGTAGTAATGTGGTACCACGCTGAAACAGTCGATTAAACCCGGCTCCGATCAATATTTCAGAGGATAACGCAAGTTAGGTCTGGGATAGGTCAGGGATTCGCCCTCATCAGGCTCATACTTTCGCGTTTTTCACATACTTGTTGAACTGATCCTGGGTTTTTTCTGGTTTGGATCACGTAGTAATGTGGTACCACACAGAAACAGTCGATTAAACCCGGCTTCGATCAATATTTTAGAGGATAACGCAAGTTAAGTCTGGGATAGGTCTGGGATTTGACCTCATCAGACTCATACTTTCGCACACTTCCCATACTCGTTGAACAGATCCTGGGTTATTTTCTGGTTTGGATCACATAGTAATGTGGTACCACACTGAAACAGTAGATTAAACCAGGTTTCGATCAATATTTTAGAGAATAATTCATGTTAGATCTAGGTTAGGCCTGGGATTTTCACTCATCACACTCATACTTTCGCATTCTTCACGTACTTGTTGAACGGATCCTGGGTTCTTTCTGGTTTGGATCACGTAGTAATGTGGGACCACACTGAAACAGTCAATTAAACCTGGTTTCGATCAATATTTTAGAGAATAATTCATGTTAGGTCTAGGTTAGGTCTGGGATTTGCTCTCATCAGGCTCATTCTTTCGCATATCTCTCATACTTGATGGCTAGATCCTGGGCTTTTTCTGGATTGCATCACGTAGTAATGAAGTACAACACTGAAACAATCAATTAAACCTGGTTTCCACCAATATCTGAGAGGACAGCGCAAGTTAGGTCTGGGATAGGTCTGGGATTTGCCCTCATCAGGGTCATACTTTCGCAGTTTTAACATGCATGTTGACCTGATCGAGGGTTTTTACTGCTTTGGATCACGTAGTAAAGTGGTACCACAACTAAAACAGTCAATTAAACCTGGTTTCGATGATTACTTTAGAGGATAACGCAAGTTAGGACTAGGATAGGTCTGGGATTAGCCCTCATCAGACTCATACTTTCGCATTCTTCACATACTTGTAGAACGGATCCTGGTTTTTTTCTGGTTTGGATCACGTAGTAATGTGGGACCACACTGAAACAATCAATTAAACCTGGTTTCGATCAATATTTTAGAGGATAATTCATGTTATGTCTAGGTTAGGTCTGGAATTTGCTCTCATCAGACTTATACTTTCCGCATTCTTCACTTAGTTGTTGAACGGATCCTGGGTTTTTTCTGGTATGGTTCACGTAGTAAAGTGGTACCACAACTAAAACAGTCAATTAAACCTGGTTTCGATGATTACTTTAGAGGATAACGCATGTTAGGTCTGGGTTAGGTCTAGGATTTGCCCTCGTCAGGCTCATACTTTCGCATATTTCTCATACTTCATGGCTAGATCCCGGGCTATTTCTGGATTGGATCACGTAGTAATGTGGTACCACACTGAAACAGTCAATTAAACCTGGTTTTGATCAATATTTTAGAGAATAATTCATGTTATGTCTAGGTTAGGTCTGGAATTTGCTCTCATCAGGCTCATTCTTTCGCATATTTCTCATACTTGATGGCTAGATCCTGGGCTTTTTCTGGATCGCATCACGTAGTAATGAAGTTCAACACTGAAACAGTCAATTAAACCTGGTTTCCATCAATATTTTAGAGGACAACGCATGTTAGGTCTAGGTAAGGCATGGGATTTGCCCTCATCAGGGTCATACTTTCGCAGTTCTAACATACATGTTGACCTGATCGAGTGTTTTTTCTGCTTTGGATCACGTAGTAAAGTGGTACCACACTGAAACAGTCCATTAAACCTGGTTTGGATCAATATTTTAGAGGATAACGCATGTTAGGTCTAGGGTAGCCCTGGGATTTTCACTCATCAGACTTATACTTTCCGCATTCTTCACTTACCTGTTGAACGGATCCTGGGTTTTTTCTGGTATGGTTCACGTAGTAATGTGGTACCACAGTGAAACATTCAATTAAACCTGGTTTTGATCAATATTTTAGAGAATAATTCATGTTATGTCTAGGTTAGGTCTGGGATTTGCTCTCATCAGGCTCATTCTTTCGCATATTTCTCATACTTGATGGCTAGATCCTGGGCTTTTTCTGGATTGCATCACGTAGTAATGAAGTACAACACTGAAACAGTCAATTAAACCTAGTTTCCATCAATATTTTAGAGGACAACGCATGTTAGGTCTAGGTAAGGCCTGGGATTTGCCCTCACCAGGGTCATACTTTCGCAGTTTTAACATACATGTTGACCTGATCGAGGGTTCTTAATGCATTGGATCACGTAGTAAAGTGGTACCACACTGAAACAGTCAATTAAACCTGGTTTCGATCAATATTTTAGAGGACAATGCAAGTTAGGTCTGTGTTAGGTCTGGGATTTGCCACATCAGGGTCATACTTTCGCATTTTTCACATACTTGTTGAACAGATCCTGGGTTTTTTCTGGTTTGGATCGCGCAGTAATGTGGTACCACACAGAAACAGCCCACTGAACCTGGTTTCGATCAATATTTTAGAAGACAACGCATGTTAGGTCTAGGTTAGGCCTGGGATTTGCCCTCATCAGGGTCATACTTTCGCAGTTTTAACATGCATGTTGACCTGATCGAGGGTTTTTTCTGCTTTGGATCACGTAGTAAAGTGGTACCACACTAAAACAGTCAATTAAACCTTGTTTCGATCAATATTTTAGAGGATAACGCAAGTTAGGTCTGGGATAGGTCTAGGATTTGCCCTCATCAGGCTCATTCTTTCGCATATTTCTCATACTTGATGGCTAGATCCTGGGCTTTTTCTGGATTGCATCACGTAGTATTGTGGTACCACACTGAAACAGTCGATTAAACCAGGTTTCGTTCAATATTTTTGAGGATAACGCATGTTAGGTCTAGATTAGGCCTGGGATTTTCACTCATCAGACTCATACTTTCGCATTCTTCACATACTTGTTGAACGGATCTTGGGTTTTTTCTGGTGTGGATCACGTAGTAATGTGGTACCACGCTGAAACAATCAATTAAACCAGGTCTTGATAAATATTTTAGAGGATAACGCAAGTTAGGTCTGGGTTAGGTCTAGGATTTGCCCTCATCAGGCTCATACTTTCGCAGTTCTAACATACATGTTGACCTGTTCGAGGGTTTTTTCTGCTTTGTATCACGTAGTAAAGTGGTACCACACTGAAACAGTCCACTAAACCTGGTTTGGATCAATATTTTAGAGGATAATGCATGTTAGGTCTAGGTTAGCCCTGAGATTTTCGCTCATCAGACTCATACTTTCGCATTCTTCAGATACTTGTTCAACGGATCCTGGGTTTTTTTCTGGTTTGGATCACATAGTAATGTGGTACCGCACTGAAACAGTCGATTAAACCAGGTTTCGATCAATATTTTTGAGGATAACGCATGTTAGGTCTAGATTAGGCCTGGGATTTTCACTCATCAGACTCATTCTTTCGCATTCTTCACATACTTGTTGAACGGATCCTGGGTTTTTTCTGGTTTGGATCACGTAGTAATGTGGTACCACACTGAGACTATCCATTAAACCTGGTTTCGATCAATATTTTTGAGGATAACGCATGTTAGGTCTAGGTTAGGCCGAGGATTTTCACTCATCAGACTCATACTTTCGCATTCTTCACATACTTGTTGAATGGATCCTGGGGTTTTACTGGTTTGGATCACGTAGTAATGTGGTACCACACTGAGACTATCCATTAAACCTGGTTTCGATCAATATTTTTGAGGATAACGCATGTTAGGTCTAGGTTAGGCCGAGGATTTTCACTCATCAGACTCATACTTTTCGCATTCTTCACATACTTGTTGAACGGATCCTGGGGTTTTACTGGTTTGGATCACGTAGTAATGTGGTACCACACTGAAACAGTCCATTAAACCTGGTTTCGCTCAATATTTTAGAAGATAACGCATGTTAGGTATAGGTTTGGCCTGGGATTTGCCCTCATCAGGGTCATACTTTCGCAGTTTTAACATGCATGTTGACCTGATCGAGGGTTTTTTCTGCTTTGGATCACGTAGTAAAGTGGTACCACACTAAAACAGTCAATTAAACCTGGTTTCGATCAATATCTTTGAGGATAACGCATGTTAGGTCTAGGTTAGGCCTGGGATTTTCACTCATCAGATTCATTCTTTCGCATTCTTCACATACTTGTTGAACGGATCTTGGGTTTTTTCTGGTGTGGATCACGTAGTAATGTGGTGCCACACTGAAACAGTCAATTAAACCTGGTTTCGATCAATATTTTAGAGGATAACGCATGTTAGGTCTGGGATAGGTCTGGGATTTGCCCTCATCAGGCTCATACTTTCGCAGTTTTAACATGCATGTTGACCTGATCGAGGGTTTTTTCTGCGTTCGATCACGTAGTAAAGTGGTACCACACTAAAACAGTCAATTAAACCTGGTTTCGATCAACATTTTAGAGGATAACGAAAGTTATGTCTAGTTTAGGCCTGGGATTTGCCCTCATCAGACTCATACTTTCGCATACTTCACATACTTGTTGAACAGATCCTGGGTTTTTTTCTGGTTTGGATCACGTAGTAATGTGGTACCACACTGAAACAGTCAATTAAACCTGGTTTCGATCAATATTTTAGAGGATAACGCAAGTTAGGTCTGGGATAGGTCTGGGATTTGCCCTCATCAGGCTCATACTTTCGCGTATTTCACATACTTGTTGAACAGATCCTGGGTTCTTTTCTGGTTTGGATCACGTAGTAGTGTGGTACCACACTGAAACTGTCCATTAAACCTGGTTTCGATCAATATTTTAGAGGATAACGCAAGTTAGGTCTGGGATAGGTCTGGGATTTGCCCTCATCAGACTCATACTTTCGCATACTTCACATACTTGTTGAACAGATCCTGGGTTTTTTTCTGGTTTGGATCACGTAGTAATGTGGTGCCACACTGAAACAGTCAATTAAACCTGGTTTCGATCAATATTTTAGAGAATAATTCATGTTAGGTCTAGGTTAGGTCTGGGATTTGCTCTCATCAGGCTCATTCTTTCGCATATTTCTCATACTTGATGGCTAGATCCTGGGCTTTTCCTGGATTGCATCACGCAGTAATGAAGTACAACAATGAAACAGTCAATTAAACCTGGTTTCCACTAATATTTTAGAGGACAACCCATGTTAGGTCTAGGTTAGGCCTGGGATTTGCCCTCATCAGGGTCATACTGTCGCAGTTTTAACATACATGTTGACCTGATCGAGGGTTTTTTCTGCTTTGGATCACGTAGTAAAGTGGTACCACACTGAAGCAGTCCATTAAACCTGGTTTCCATTAATATTTTTGAGGATAACGCGTGTTAGGTCTGGGATAGGTCTGGGATTTGCCCTCATCAGGCTCATACTTTCGCAGTTTTAACATGCATGTTGACCTGATCGAGGGTTTTTTCTGCATTGGATCACGTAGTAAAGTGGTACCACACTAAAACAGTCAATTAAACCTGGTTTCGATCAACATTTTAGAGGATAACGAAAGTTATGTCTAGTTCAGGCCTGGGATTTGCCCTCATCAGACTCATACTTTCGCATACTTCACATACTTGCCGAACAGATCCTGGGTTTTTTTCTGGTTTGGATCACGTAGTAATGTGGTACCACACTGAAACAGTCAATTAAACCTGGTTTCGATCAATATTTTAGAGGATAACGCCAGTTAGGTCTGGGATAGGTCTGGGATTTGCCTCATCAGGCTCATACTTTCGCGTATTTCACATACTTGTTGAACTGATCCTGGGTTTTTTTCTGGTTTGGATCACGTAGTAATGTGGTGCCACACTGAAACAGTCAATTAAACCTGGTTTCGATCAATATTTTAGAGGATAACGCAAGTTAGGTCTGGGATAGGTCTGGGATTTTCATTCATCAGACTCATACTTTCGCATTCTTCACATACTTGTTGAACGGATCCTGGGTTTTTTCTGGTTTGGATCACGTAGTAATGTGGGACCACTCTGAAACAGTCGATTAAACCTGGTTTCGATTAATATTTTTGAGGATAACGCGTGTTAGGTCTGAGATAGCTCTGGGATTTGCCCTCATCAGGCTCATACTTTCGCAGTTTTAACATGCATGTTGACCTGATCGAGGGTTTTTTCTGCATTGGATCACGTAGTAAAGTGGTACCACACTAAAACAGTCAATTAAACCTGGTTTCGATCAACATTTTAGAGGATAACGAAAGTTATGTCTAGTTTAGGCCTGGGATTTGCCCTCATCAGACTCATACTTTCGCATACTTCACATACTTGTTGACCTGATCGAGGGTTTTTTCTGCATTGGTTCACGTAGTAAAGTGGTACCACACTGAAACAGTCAATTAAACCTGGTTTCGATCAATATTTTAGAGGATAACGCAAGTTAGGTCTGGGATAGGTCTGGGATTTGCCTCATCAGGCTCATACTTTCGCGTATTTCACATACTTGTTGAACTGATCCTGGGTTTTTTTCTGGTTTGGATCACGTAGTAATGTGGTGCCACACTGAAACAGTCAATTAAACCTGGTTTCGATCAATATTTTAGAGGATAACGCAAGTTAGGTCTGGGATAGGTCTGGGATTTTCATTCATCAGACTCATACTTTCGCATTCTTCACATACTTGTTGAACGGATCCTGGGTTTTTTCTGGTTTGGATCACGTAGTAATGTGGGACCACTCTGAAACAGTCGATTAAACCTGGTTTCGATTAATATTTTTGAGGATAACGCGTGTTAGGTCTGAGATAGCTCTGGGATTTGCCCTCATCAGGCTCATACTTTCGCAGTTTTAACATGCATGTTGACCTGATCGAGGGTTTTTTCTGCATTGGATCACGTAGTAAAGTGGTACCACACTAAAACAGTCAATTAAACCTGGTTTCGATCAACATTTTAGAGGATAACGAAAGTTATGTCTAGTTTAGGCCTGGGATTTGCCCTCATCAGACTCATACTTTCGCATACTTCACATACTTGCCGAACAGATCCTGGGTTTTTTTCTGGTTTGGATCACGTAGTAGTGTGGTACCACACTGAAACTGTCCATTAAACCTGGTTTCGATCAATATTTTTGAGGATAACGCATGTTAGGTCTAGGTTAGGCCGAGGATTATCACTCATCAGACTCATACTTTCGCACACTTCACATACTTGTTGAACTGATCCTGGGTTTTTTTCTGGTTTGGATCACGTAGTAATGTGGTGCCACACTGAAACAGTCAATTAAACCTGGTTTCGATCAATATTTTAGAGGATAACGCAAGTTAGGTCTGGGATAGGTCTGGGATTTTCATTCATCAGACTCATACTTTCGCATTCTTCACATACTTGTTGAACGGATCCTGGGTTTTTTCTGGTTTGGATCACGTAGTAATGTGGGACCACTCTGAAACAGTCGATTAAACCTGGTTTCGATTAATATTTTTGAGGATAACGCGTGTTAGGTCTGAGATAGGTCTGGGATTTGCCCTCATCAGGCTCATACTTTCGCAGTTTTAACATGCATGTTGACCTGATCGAGGGTTTTTTCTGCATTGGATCACGTAGTAAAGTGGTACCACACTAAAACAGTCAATTAAACCTGGTTTCGATCAACATTTTAGAGGATAACGAAAGTTATGTCTAGTTTAGGCCTGGGATTTGCCCTCATCAGACTCATACTTTCGCATACTTCACATACTTGTTGACCTGATCGAGGGTTTTTTCTGCATTGGATCACGTAGTAAAGTGGTACCACACTGAAACAGTCAATTAAACCTGGTTTCGATCAATATTTTAGAGGATAACGCAAGTTAGGTCTGGGATAGGTCTGGGACTTGCCCTCATCAGGCTCATACTTTCGCGTATTTCACATACTTGTTGAACAGATCCTGGGTTTCTTTCTGGTTTGGATCACGTAGTAGTGTGGTACCACACTGAAACTGTCCATTAAACCTGGTTTCGATCAATATTTTTGAGGATAACGCATGTTAGGTCTAGGTTAGGCCGAGGATTTTCACTCATCAGACTCATACTTTCGCATTCTTCACATACTTGTTGAATGGACCCTGGGGTTTTACTGGTTTGGACCACGTAGTAATGTGGTACCACACTGAAACAGTCAATTAAACCTGGTTTCGATCAATATTTTAGAGGATAACGCAAGTTAGGTCTGGGATCGGTCTGGGATTTGCCCTCATCAGGCTCATACTTTCGCGTTTTTCACATACTGGTTGAACAGATCCTGGGTTTTTTTCTGGTTTGGATCACGTAGTAATGTGGTACCACACTGAAACTGTCCATTAAACCTGGTTTCGATCAATATTTTTGAGGATAACGCATGTTAGGTCTAGGTTAGGCCTGGGATTTGCCCTCATCAGACTCATACTTTCGCATACTTCACATACTTGTTGACCTGATCGAGGGTTTTTTCTGCATTGGATCACGTAGTAAAGTGGTACCACACTGAAACAGTCAATTAAACCTGGTTTCGATCAATATTTTAGAGGATAACGCAAGTTAGGTCTGGGATAGGTCTGGGACTTGCCCTCATCAGGCTCATACTTTCGCGTATTTCACATACTTGTTGAACAGATCCTGGGTTTCTTTCTGGTTTGGATCACGTAGTAGTGTGGTACCACACTGAAACTGTCCATTAAACCTGGTTTCGATCAATATTTTTGAGGATAACGCATGTTAGGTCTAGGTTAGGCCGAGGATTTTCACTCATCAGACTCATACTTTCGCATTCTTCACATACTTGTTGAATGGACCCTGGGGTTTTACTGGTTTGGACCACGTAGTAATGTGGCACCACACTGAAACAGTCAATTAAACCTGGTTTCGATCAATATTTTAGAGGATAACGCAAGTTAGGTCTGGGATCGGTCTGGGATTTGCCCTCATCAGGCTCATACTTTCGCGTTTTTCACATACTGGTTGAACAGATCCTGGGTTTTTTTCTGGTTTGGATCACGTAGTAATGTGGTACCACACTGAAACTGTCCATTAAACCTGGTTTCGATCAATATTTTTGAGGATAACGCATGTTAGGTCTAGGTTAGGCCGAGGATTTTCACTCATCAGGCTCATACTTTCGCGCATTCCATGTACCTGTTGAACAGATCCTGGGTTTTTTTCTGGTTTGGATCACGTAGTAGTGTGGTACCACACTGAAACTGTCCATTAAACCTGGTTTCGATCAATATTTTTGAGGATAACGCATGTTAGGTCTAGTTTAGGCCGAGGATTTTCACTCATCAGACTCATACTTTCGCATTCTTCACATACTTGTTGAACGGATCCTGGGGTTTTACTGGTTTGGATCACGTAGTAATGTGGTAACACACTGAAACAGTCAATTAAACCTGGTTTCGATCAATATTTTAGAGAATAATCCATGTTAGGTCTAGGTTAGGTCTGGGATTTGCTCTCATCAGGCTCATTCTTTCGCATATTTCTCATACTTGATGGCTAGATCCTGGGCTTTTTCTGGATTGCATCACGTAGTAATGAAGTACAACACTGAAACAGTCAATTAAACCTAGTTTCCATCACTATTTTGGAGGAGAACGCATGCTAGGTCTGGGATCGGTCTGGGATTTGCCCTCATCAGGGTCATACTTTCGCAGTTTTAACATACATGTTGACCTGATCGAGGGTTTTTTCTGCTTTGGATCACGTAGTAAAGAAGTACCACACTGAAGCTGTCCATTAAACCTGGTTTGGATCAATATTTTAGAGGATAACGCATGTTAGGTTTGGGTTAGGTCTAGGATTTGCCCTCGTCAGGCTCATACTTTCGCATATTTCTCATACTTCATGGCTAGATCCTGGGCTGTTTCAGGATTGTATCACGTAGTAACGTGGTACCACGCTGAAACAGTCAATTAAACCTGATTTCGATCAATATTTTAGAGGATAACGCAAGTTAGGTCTGGGATCGGTCTGGGATTTGCCCTCATCAGGCTCATACTTTCGCGTTTTTCACATACTGGTTGAACAGATCCTGGGTTTTTTTCTGGTTTGGATCACGTAGTAGTGTGGTACCACACTGAAACTGTCCATTAAACCTGGTTTCGATCAATATTTTTGAGGATAACGCATGTTAGGTCTAGGTTAGGCCGAGGATTTTCACTCATCAGACTCATACTTTCGCATTCTTCACATACATGTTGAACGGATCCTGTGGTTTTACTGGTTTGGATCACGTAGTAATGTGGTACCACACTGAAACAGTCAATTAAACCTGGTTTCGATCAATATTATAGAGAATAATCCATGTTAGGTCTAGGTTAGGTCTGGGATTTGCTCTCATCGGGCTCATTCTTTCGCATATTTCTCATACTTGATGGCTAGATCCTGGGCTTTTTCTGGATTGCATCACGTAGTAATGAAGTACAACACTGAAACAGTCAACTAAACCAAGTTTCCATCAATATTTTAGAGGAGAACGCATGTTAGGTCTAGGTTAGGCCTGGGATTTGCCCTCATCAGGGTCATACTTTCGCAGTTTTAACATACATGTTGACCTGATCGAGGGTTTTTTCTGCTTTGGATCACGTAGTAAAGTAGTATCACACTGAAGCTGTCCATTAAACCTGTTTTGGATCAATATTTTAGAGGATAACGCATGTTAGGTTTGGGTTAGGTCTAGGATTTGCCCTCGTCAGGCTCATACTTTCGCATATTTCTCATACTTCATGGCTAGATCCTGGGCTGTTTCAGGATTGTATCACGTAGTAACGTGGTACCACGCTGAAACAGTCAATTAAACCTGGTTTCGATCAATATTTTAGAGGATAACGCAAGTTAGGTCTGGGATAGGTCTGGGATTCGCCTTCATCACGCTCATACTTTCGCGTTTTTCACATACTTGTTGAACTGATCCTGGGTTTTTTCTGGTTTGGTTCACGTAGTAATGTGGTACCACACTGAAACAGTCCATGAAACCTGGTTTCGCACAATATTTTAGAAGATAACGCATGTTAGGTATAGGTTTGGCCTGGGATTTGCCCTCATCAGGGTCATACTTTCGCAGTTTTAACATGCATGTTGACCTGATCGAGGGTTTTTTCTGCTTTGGATCACGTAGTAAAGTGGTACCACACTAAAACAGTCAATTAAACCTGGTTTCGATCAATATTTTAGAGGATTACGCAAGTTAGGTCTGGGATAGGTCTAGGATTTGCCCTCATCAGGCTGATTCTATCGCATATTTCTCATACTTGATGGCTAGATCCTGGGCTTTTTCTGGATTGCATCACGTATTATTGTGGTACCACACTGAAACAGTCGATTAAACCAGGTTTCGATCAATATTTTTGAGGATAACGCATGTTAGGTCTACGCTAGGCCTGGGATTTTCACTCATCCGACTCATACTTTCGCATTCTTCACATACTTGTTGAACGGATCTTGGGTTTTTTCTGGTGTGGATCACGTAGTAATGTGGTACCACACTGAAACAATCAATTAAACCTGGTCTTGATAAATATTTTAGAGGATAACGCATGTTAGGTCTGGGTTAGGTCTAGTATTTGCCCTCATCAGGCTCATACTTTCGCATATTTCTCATACTTCATGGCTGGATCCTGGGCTATTACTGTATTGGATCACGTAGTAATGTGGTACCACACTGAAACAGTCAATTAAACCTGGTTTCGATCAATATTTTAGAGAATAATTCATGTTAGGCCTGGGTTAGCCCTGAGATTTTCGCTCATCAGACTCATACTTTCGCATTCTTCAGATACTTGTTGAACGGAACCTGGGTTTTTTCTGGTATGGTTCACGTAGTAATGTGGTACCTCACTGAAACAATCAATTAAACCAGGTCTTGATAAATATTTTAGATGATAACGCATGTTAGGTCTGGGTTAGGTCTAGGATTTGCCCTCATCAGGCTCATACTTTCGCATATTTCTCATACTTCATGGCTAGATCCTGGGCTATTTCTGGATTGGATCACGTAGTAATGTGGTACCACACTGGAACAGTCAATTAAACCTGGTTTCGATCAATATTTTAGAGGACAATGCAAGTTAGGTCTGGGTTAGGTCTGGGATTTGCCCACATCAGGGTCATACTTTCGCATTTTTCACATACTTGTTGAACAGATCCTGGGGTTTTTCTGGTTTGGCTCGCGCAGTAATGTGGTACCACACTGAAACAGCCCACTGAACCTGGTTTGGATCAATATTTTAGAGGATAATGCATGTTAGGTCTAGGTTAGCCCTGAGATTTTCGCTCATCAGACTCATACTTTCGCATTCTTCAGATACTTGTTGAACGGATCCTGGGTTTTTTCTGGTATGGTTCACGTAAAAATGTGGTACCACACTGAAACAATCAATTAAACCAGGTCTTGATAAATATTTTAGATGATAACGCATGTTAGGTCTAGGTTAGGCCTGGGATTTGCCCTCATCAGAGTCATACTTTCGCAGTTCTAACATACATGTTGACCTGATCGAGGGTTTTTTCTGCTTTGTATCACGTAGTAAAGTGGTACCACAGTGAAACAGTCCACTAAACCTGGTTTGGATCAATATTTTAGAGGATAATGCATGTTAGGTCTAGGTTAGCCCTGAGATTTTCGCTCATCAGACTCATACTTTCGCATTCTTCAGATACTTGTTGAACGGATCCTGGGTTTTTTCTGGTATGGTTCACGTAGTAATGTGGTACCACACTGAAACAATCAATTAAACCAGGTCTGGATAAATATTTTAGATGATAACGCATGTTAGGTCTGGGTTAGGTCTAGGATTTGCCCTCATCAGGCTCAAACTTTCGCATATTTCTCATACTTCATGGCTAGATCCTGGGCTATTTCTGGATTGGATCACGTAGTAATGTGGTACCACACTGGAACAGTCAATTAAACCTGGTTTCGATCAATATTTTAGAGGACAATGCAAGTTAGGTCTGGGTTAGGTCTGGGATTTGCCCAAATCAGGGTCATACTTTCGCATTTTTCACATACTTGTTGAACAGATCCTGGGTTTTTTCTGGTTTGGATCGCGCAGTAATGTGGTACCACACTGACACAGCCCACTGAACCTGGTTTCGATCAATATTTTAGAGCATAACGAAAGTTATGTCTAGGTTAGGCCTGGGATTTTCACTCATCAGATTCATTCTTTCGCATTCTTCACATACTTGTTGAACGGATCTTGGGTTTTTTCTGGTGTGGATCACGTAGTATTGTGGTACCACACTGAAACAGTCAATTAAACCTGGTTTCGATCAATATTTTAGAGGATAACGCAAGTTAGGTCTGGCATAGGTCTGGGATTTGCCCTCATCAGGCTCATACTTTCGCGTTTTTCACATACTTGTTGAACAGATCCTGGGTTTTTTTCTGGTTTGGATCAGGTAGTAGTGTGGTACCACACTGATACAGTCCATTAAACCTGGTTTCGATCAATATTTTAGAGGATAACGCATGTTAGGTCTGGGTTAGGTCTAGGATTTGCCCACATCAGGCTCATACTTTCGCGATTTTCACATACTTGTTGAACAGATCCCGGTTTTTTTCTGGTTTGGATCACGTAGTAATGTGGTACCACACTGAAACAGTCCATTAAACCTGGTTTCGATCAATATTTTTGAGAATAATTCATGTTAGGTCTAGGTTAGGTCTGCGATTTGCTCTCATCAGGCTCATTCTTTCGCATATTTCTCATACTTGATGGCTAGATCCTGGGCTTTTTCTGGATTGTATTACGTAGTAATGTAGTACCACACTGAAACAGTCAATGGAACCTGGTTTCCATCAATATCTTAGAGGACAACGCAAGTTAGGTCTGAGATAGGTCTGGGATGTGCCCTCATCAGGGTCATACTTTCGCATTTTTCACATACTTGTTGAACGGATCCTGGGTTTTTTCTGGTTTGGATCACGTAGTAAAGTGGTACCACACTGAAACAGTCAATTAAACCTGGTTCCGATCAATATTTTAGAGGATAACGCAAGTTAGGTCCGGGAAAGGTCTGAGATTTGCCATCATCAGACTCATACTTTCGCACACTTCACATACTCGTTGAACAGATCCTGGGTTTTTTTCTGGTTTGGATCACGAAGTAATGTGGTACCACGCTGAAACAGTCGATTAAACCTGGTTTCGATCAATATTATTGAGGATAACGCATGTTAGGTCTAGGTTAGGCCTGGGATTTTCACTCATCAAACTCATTCTTTCGCACACTTCACATACTCCTTGAACAGATACTGGGTTATTTTCTGGTTTGGATCACGTAGTAATGTGGTACCACACTGAAACAATCAATTAAACCAGGTCTTGATAAATATTTTAGATGATAACGCATGTTAGGTCTGGGTTAGGTCTAGGATTTGCCCTCATGAGGCTCATACTTTCGCATATTTCTCATACTTCATGGCTAGATCCTGGGCTATTTCTGGATTGGATCCCGTAGTAATGTGGTACCACACTGGAACAGTCAATTAAACCTGGTTTCGATCAATATTTTAGAGGACAATGCAAGTTAGGTCTGGGTTAGGTCTGGGATTTGCCCACATCAGGGTCATACTTTCGCATTTTTCACATACTTGTTGAACAGATCCTGGGGTTTTTCTGGTTTGGCTCGCGCAGTAATGTGGTACCACACTGAAACAGCCCACTGAACCTGGTTTGGATCAATATTTTAGAGGATAATGCATGTTAGGTCTAGGTTAGCCCTGAGATTTGCCCTCATCAGGCTCATACTTTCGCGTATTTCACATACTTGTTGAACGGATCCTGGGTTTTTTCTGGTATGGTTCACGTAGTAATGTGGTACCACACTGAAACAGTCGATTAGACCTGGTTTCGATCAATATTTTAGAGGATAACGCAAGTTAGGTCTGGGATAGGTCAGGGTTCGCCCTCTCCAGGCTCATACTATCGCGTTTTTCACATACTTGTTGAACTGATCCTGGGTTTTTTCTGGTTTGGATCACGTAGTAATGTGATACCACACTGAAACAGTCGATTTAACCTGGTTTCGATCAATATTTTAGAGGATAACGCATGTAAGGTCAAGCTTAGGCCTGGGATTTTCACTCATCAGACTCATACTTTCGCATTCACACATACTTGTTGAACGGATCCTGGGTTTTTTCTTGTTTGGATCACGTAGTAATGTGGGACCACACTGAAACAGCCAATTAAACCTGGCTTCGATCAATATATTAGAGAATAATTCATGTTAGGTCTAGGTTACGTCTGGGATTTGCTCTCATCAGGCTCATTCTTTCGCATATTTCTCATACTTGCTGGCTAGATCCTGGGCTTTTCTGGATTGCATCATGTAGTAATGAAGTACAACACTGAAACAGTCAATTAAACCTGGTTTCCATCAATATCTTAGAGGACACGCAAGTTAGGTCTGGGATAGGTCTGGGGTTTGCCCACATCAGGCTCATACTTTCGCGTTTTTCACATTCTTGTTGAACAGATCCTGGGTTTTTTCTGGTTTGTATCACGTAGTAGTGTGGTACCACATCGAAACAGTCCATTAAACCTGGTTTGGATCAATATTTTGGAGGATAACGCATGTTACGCCTAGGTCAGGTCTGGGATCTTCACTCATCAGACTCATACTTTCGCATTCCTCACATACTTGTTGAACGGATCCTGGGTTTTTTCTGGTTTGGATAACGTAGTAATGTGGGACCACACTGAAACAATCAATTAAACCTGGTCTTGATAAATATTATAGAGGATAACGCATGTTAGGTCTGGGATAGGTCTGGGATTCGCCCTCATCAGACTCATCCTTTCGCACACTTCACATACTTGTTGAACAGATCCTGGGTTATTTTCTCGTTTGGATCACATAGTAATGTGGTACCACACTGAAACAGTCGATTAAACCAGGTTTCGATCAATATTTTTGAGGATAACGCATGTTAGGTCTAGGTTAGGCCTGGGATATTCACTCATCATACTCATACTTTCGCATTCTTCTCTTACTTGTTGACCGGATCCTGGGTTTTTTCTGGTTTGGATCACGTAGTAATGTAGGACCACACAGGAGCAATCAATTAAACCTGGTCTTGATAAATATTTTAGAGGATAACGCATGTTAGGTCTGGGTTAGGTCTAGGATTTGCCCTCGTCAGGCTCATACTTTCGCATATTTCTCACACTTCATGGCTAGATCCTGGGCTATTTCTGGATTGTATCACGTAGTAATGTGGTACCACACAGAAACAGTCAATTAAACCTGGTTTCGATCAATATTTTAGAGGATAACGCAAGTTAGATCTGGGATAGGTCTGGGATTTGCCCTCATCAGGCTCATACTTTCGCACACTTCACATACTCGTTTAACAGATCCTGGGTTTTCTCTGGTTTGCATCACGTAGTATTGTGGTACCACACTGAAACAGTCAATTAAACCTGGTTTCGATCAATATTTTAGAGAATAATTCATGCTAGGTCTAGGTTAGGCCTGGGATTTGCCCTCATCGGGGTCATACTTTCGCAGTTCTAACATACATGTTGACCTGATCGAGGGTTTTTTCTGCTTTGGATCACGTAGTAAATTGGTACCACACTGAAACAGTCAATTAAACCTGGTATCGATCAATATTTTAGAGGATAACGCATGTTAGGTCTAGGTTAGGCCTGGGATTTTCACTCATCAGACTTATACTTTCGCATTCTTCACATACTTGTTGAACGGATCCTGGGTTTTTTCCGGTTTGGTACACGTAGTAATGTGGTACCACACCGAAACATTCAATTAAACCTGGTCTTGATAAATATTTTAGAGGATAACGTATGTTAGGTCCGGGTTACGTCTAGGATTTGCCCACATCAGGCTCATACTTTCGCATATTTCTCATACTTCATGGCTAGATCCTGGGCTATTTCTGGATTGTGTCACGTAGTAATGTGGTACCACGCTGAAACAGTCAATTAAACCTGGTTTCGATCAATATTTTAGAGGATAACGCAAGTTAGGTCTGGGATAGGTCTGGGATTTGCCCTCATCAGACTCAAACTTTCGCACACTTCACATACTCGTTGAACAGATCCTGGGTTGTTTTCTGGTTTGGATCACATAGTAATGTGGTACCACACTGAAACAGTCGATCAAACCAGGTTTCGACCAATATTTTTGAGGATAACGCATGTTAGGTATAGGTTAGGCCTGGGATTTTCACTCATAAGACTTATACTTTCGCATTCTTCACATACTTGTTGAACGGATCCTGGGTTTTTTCTGGTTTGGATCACGTAGTAATGTGGGACCACACTGAAACAAATAATTAAACCTGTTCTTGATAAATATTTTAGAGGATAACGCATGTTAGGTCTGGGTTAGGTCTAGGATTTGCTCTCATCAGGCTCATACTTCCGCATATTTCTCATACTTCATGGCTAGATCCTGGGCTATTTCTCGATTGTATCGCGTAGTAATGTGGTACCACACAGAAACAGTCAATTAAACCTGGTTTCGATCAATATTTTAGTGGATAACGCAAGTTAGGTCTGGGATAGGTCTGGGACTTGCCCTCATCAGGCTCATACTTTCGCGTTTTTCACATACTTGTTGAACAGATCCTGGGTTTTTTCTGGTTTGGGTCACGTAGTAGTGTGGTACCACACTGGAACAGTCGATTAAACGTGGTTTCGATCAATATTTTTGAGGATAACGCATGTTAGGTCTAGGTTAGGCCGGGGATTTTCACTCATCAGACTCATACTTTCGCATTCTTGACATACTTGTTGAACGGATCCTGGGTTTTTGCTGGTTTGGATCACGTAGTAATGTGGTACCACACTGAAACATTCAATTAAACCTGGTCTTGATAAATATTTTAGAGGATAACGCATGTTAGGTCTGGGTTAGGTCTAGGATTTGCCCTCATCAGGCTCATACTTTCGCATATTTCTCATACTTCATGGCTGGATCCTGGGCTATTTCTGGATTGGATCACGTAGTAATGTGGTACCACACTGAAACAGTCAATTAAACCTGGTTTTGATGAATATTTTAGAGAATAATTCATGTTAGGTCTAGGTTAGACCTGGGATTTGCTCTCATCAGGCTCATTCTTTCGCATATTTCTCATACTGGATGGCTAGACCCTGGGCTTTTTCTGGATTGCATCACGTAGTAATGAAGTACAACAATGAAACACTCAATTAAACCTAGTTTCGATCAATATTATTGAGGATAACGCATGTTAGGTCTAGGTTAGGCCGGGGATTTTCACTCATCAGACTCATACTTTCGCATTCTTCACATACTTGTTGAACGGATCCTGGGTTTTTACTGGTTTGGATCACGTAGTAATGTGGTACCACACTGAAACATTCAATTAAACCTGGTCTTGATAAATATTTTAGAGAATAATTCATGTTAGGTCTAGGTAAGGTCAGGGATTTGCTCTCATCAGGCTCATTCTTTCGCATATTTCTCATACTTGATGGCTAGATCCTGGGCTTTTTTTGGATTGCATCACGTAGTAATGATGTACAACACTGAAGCAGTCAATTAAACCTGGTTTCCATCAATATTTTAGAGAGTAATTCATGTTAGGTCTAGGTTAGGTCAGGGACTTGCTCTCATCAGGCTCATTCTTTCGCATATTTCTCATACTTGATGGCTAGATCCTGGTCTTTTTTTGGATTGCATCACGTAGTAATGAAGTTCAACACTGAAACTGTCAATTAACCCTGGATTCCATCAATATTTTAGAGGACAACGCATGTCAGGTCTAGGTTAGGTCTGGGATTTGCTCTCATCAGAGTCATACTGTCGCAGTTTTAACTTACTTGTTGAACGGATCCTGGGTTTTTTCTGGTTTGGTTCACGTAGTAATGTGGAACCACACTGAAACAGTCAATTAAACCTGGTTTTGATCAATATTTTAGAGAATAATTCATGTTAGGTCTAGGTTAGGTCTGGGATTTGCTCTCATCAGGCTCATTCTTTCGCATATTTCTCATACTTCATGGCTAGATCCTGGGCTTTTTCTGGATTGCATCAAGTCGTAATGAAGTACAACACTGAAACAGTCAATTAAACCTGGTTTCGATCAATATATTACAGAATAATTCATGTTAGGTCTAGGTTAGGTCTGGGATTTGCTCTCATCAGGCTCATTCTTTCGCATATTTCTCATACTTGATGGCTAGATCCTGGGCTTTTTCTGGATTGCATCACGTAGTAATGAAGTACAACACTGAAACAATCAATTAAACCTGGCTTCCATCAATATTTTATAGGACAACGCATGTTAGGTCTAGGTTAGGCCTGGGATTTGCCCTCATCAGGGTCATACTTTCGCAGTTTTAACATACATGTTGACCTGATCGAGGGTTTTTTCTGCTTTGTATCACGTAGTAAAGTGGTACCACACTGAAGCAGTCCATTAAACCTGGTTTGGATCAATATTTTAGAGGATAACGCATGTTAGGTCTAGGTTAGCCCTGGGATTTTCACTCATCAGACTCATACTTTCGCATTCTTCACATACTTGTTGAACGGATCCTGGGTTTTTTCTGGTTTGGTTCACGTAGTAATGTGGTACCACACTGAGACATTCAATTAAACCTGATCTTGATAAATATTTTAGAGGATAACGCATGTTAGGTTTGGGTTAAGTCTAGGATTTGCCCTCAGCAGGCTCATACTTTCGCATATTTCTCATACTTCATGGCTAGATCCTGGGCTGTTTCTGGATTGTATCACGGAGTAATGTGGTACCACGCTGAAACAGTCAATTAAACCTGGTTTCGATCAATATTTTAGAGTATAACGCAAGTTAGGTCTGGGATAGGTCTGGGATTCGCCCTGATCAGGCTCATACTTTCGCGTTTTTCACATACTTGTTGAACTGATCCTGGGCTTTTTATGGTTTGGATCACGTAGTAATGTGGTACCACACTGAAACAGTCAATTAGACCTGGTTTCAATCAATATTTTAGAGGATAACGCAAGTTAGGTCTGGGATAGGTCTGGGATTCTCCCTGATCAGGCTCATACTTTCGCGTTTTTCACATACCTGTTGAACTGATCCTGGGCTTTTTCTGGTTTGGATCACGTAGTAATGTGGTACCACACTGAAACAGTCAATTAGACCTGGTTTCGATCAATATTTTAGAGAATAATTCATGTTAGGTCTAGGTTAGGTCTGGGATTTGCTCTCATCAGGCTCATACTTTCGCACACTTCACATACTCGTTTGACAGATCCTGGGTTATTTTCTGCTTTGGATCGCATAGTAATGTGGTACCACACTGAAACAGTCGATTAAACCAGGTTTCGATCAATATTTTTGAGGATAACGCATGTTAGGTCTGGGTTAGGTCTAGGATTTGCCCTCATCAGGCTCATTCTTTCGCATATTTCTCAAACTTGATGGCTAGATCCTGGGCTTTTTCTGGATTGCATCACGTAGTAATGTGGGACCACACTGAAACAGTCAATTAAACCTGGTTTCGATCAATATATTAGAGAATAATTCAAGTTAGGTCTAGTTTAGGTCTGGGATTTGCTCTCATCAGGCTCATTCTTTCGCATATTTCTCATACTTGATGGCTAGATCCTGTGCTTTTTCTGGACAGCATCACGTAGTAATGAAGTACAACACTGAAACAGTCAATTAAACCTGGTTTCCATTAATATCTTAGAGGACAACGCAAGTTAGGTCTGGGATAGGTCTGGGATTTGCCCACATCAGGCTCATACTTTCGCGTTTTTCACATACTTGTTGAACAGATCCTGGGTTTTTTCTGGTTTGGATCACGTAGTAGTGTGGTACCACACTGAACCAGTCCATTAAACCTGGCTTGGATCAACATTTTAGAGGATAACGCATGTTAGGTCTTGGTTAGGTCTGGGATTTCCACTGATCAGACTCATACTTTCGCATTCTTCACATACTTGTTGAACGGATCCTGGGTTTTCTCTGGTTTGGATCACGAAGTAATGTGGGACCACACTGAAACAATCAATTAAACCTGGTCTTGATAAATATTTTAGAGGATAGCGCATGTTAGGTCTGGGATAGGTCTGGGATTTGCCCTCATCAGGCTCATACTTTCGCGTTTTTCACATACTTGTTGAACAGATCCCGGGTTTATTCTGGATTGGGTCACGTAGTAGTGTGGTACCACACTGAAACAGACGATTAAACCTGGTTTCGATCAACATTTTAGAGGATAACGCATGATAGGCCTAGGTTAGGTCAGGGATTTTCACTCATCAGACTCATACTTTCGCATTCTTCACATACTTGTTGAACGGATCTTGGGTTTTTTCTGGTGTGGATCGCGTAGTAATGTGGTACCACACTGAAACAATCAATTAAACCTGATCTTGATAAATATTTTAGAGGATAACGCATGTTAGGTTTGGGTTAAGTCTAGGATTTGCCCTCATCAGGCTCATACTTTCGCATATTTCTCATACATCATGGCTAGATCCTGGGTTTTTTCTGGTTTGGATCATGTAGTAGTGTGGTACCACACTGAAACAGTCCATTAAACCTGGTTTGGATCAATATTTTAGAGAATAATTCATGTTAGGTCTAGGTTAGGTCTGGGATTTGCTCTCATCAGGCTCATTCTTTCGCATATTTCTCATACTTGACGGCTAGATCCTGGGCTTTTTCTGGATTGCATCACGTAGTAATGAAGTACAACACTGAAACAGTCAATTAAACCTGGTTTCGATCAATATTTTAGAGAATAATTCATGTTAGGTCTAGGTTAGGTCTGGGATTTGCTCTCATCAGGCTCATTCTTTCGCATATTTCTCATACTTGATGGATAGATCCTGGGCTTTTTCTGGATTGCATCACTTAGTAATGAAGTACAACACTGAAACACTCAATTAAACCTGGTTTCCATCAATATTATTGAGGATAACGCATGTTAGGTCTAGGTTAGGCCTGGGATTTTCACTCATCAGGGTCATACTTTCGCATTCTTCACATACTTGTTGAACGGATCCTGGGTTTTTTCTGGTTTGGTTCACGTAGTAATGTGGTACCACACTGAAACATTCAATTAAACCTGATCTTGATAAATATTTGAGAGGATAACGCATGTTAGGTTTGGGTTAAGTCTAGGATTTGCCCTCATCAGGCTCATACTTTCGCATATTTCTCATACATCATGGCTAGATCCTGGGTTTTTTCTGGTTTGGATCACGTAGTAGTGTGGTACCACACTGAAACATTCAATTAAACCTGATCTCGATAAATATTTGAGAGGATAACGCATGTTAGGTTTGGGTTAAGTCTAGGATTTGCCTTCACCAGGCTCATACTTTCGCATATTTCTCATACTTGATGTCTAGATCCTGGGCTGTTTCTAGACTGTATCACGTAGTAATGTGGTACCACGCTGAAACAGTCAATTAAACCTGGTTTCGATCAATATTTTAGAGGATAACGCAAGTTAGGTCTGGCATAGGTCTGGGATTCACCCTCATCAGACTCATACTTTCGCGTTTTTCACATACTTGTTGACCTGATCGAGGGTTTTTTCTCCTTTGGATCACGTAGTAAAGTGGTACCACACTGAAACAGTCCATTAAACCTGGTTTGGATCAATATTTTAGAGGATAACGCATGTTAGGTCTAGTTTAGCCCTGGGATTATCACTCATCAGACTCATACTTTCGCATTCTTCACATACTTGTTGAACGGATCCTGGGTTTTTTCTGGTATGGTTCACGTAGTAATGTGGTACCACACTGAAACATTCAATTAAACCTGATCTTGATAAATATTTGAGAGGATAACGCATGTTAGGTTTGGGTTAAGTCTAGGATTTGCCCTCATCAGGCTCATACTTTCGCATATTTCTCATACATCATGGCTAGATCCTGGGTTTTTTCTGGTTTGGATCACGTAGTAGTGTGGTACCACACTGAAACAGTCCATTAAACCTGGTTTGGATCAATATTTTAGAGGATAACGCATGTTAGGTCTAGGTTATTTCTGGGATTTTCACTCATCAGACTCATCCTTTCGCATTCTTCACATACTTGTTGAACGGATCCTGGGTTTTTTCTGGTTTGGATCACGTAGTAGTGTGGTACCACACTGAAACATTCCATTAAACCTGGTTTGGATCAATATTTTAGAGGATAACGCATGTTAGGTCTAGGTTAGGTCGGGGATTTTCACTCATCAGACTGATACTTTCGCATTCTTCACATACTCGTTGAGCGGATCCTGGGTTTTTTCTGGTTTGGATAACGTAGTAATGTGGTACCACACTGAAACAGTCGAATAAACCTGGTTTCGATCAGTATTTTAGAGGATAACGCAAGATAAGTCTGGGATAGGTCTGGGATTTGACCTCATCAGACTCATACTTTCGCGTTTTTCACATACTTCTTGAACAGATCCTGGGTTTTTTCTGGTTTGGATCACGTAGTAGTGTGGTACCACACTGAAACAGTCCATTAAACCTGCTTGCGATCAATATTTTAGAGGATAACGCATGTTAGGTCTGGGTTAGGTCTAGGATTTGCCCTCATCTGGCTCATTCTTTCGCATATTTCTCAAACTTGAAGGCTAGATTCTGGGCTTTTTCTGGATTGCATCACGTAGTAATGTGGTACCACACTGAAACATTCAATGAAACCTGGTCTGGATAAATATTTTAGAGGTTAACGCATCTTAGGTCTGGGTTAGGTCTAAGATTTGCCCTCATCAGGCTCACAGTTTAGCGTTCTTCACATACTTGTTGAACAGATCCTGGGTTTTTTCTGGTTTGGATCACATAGTAATGTGGTACAACACTGAAACAGTCGATTAAACCAGGTTTCGATCAATATTTTTGAGGATAACGCATGTTAGGTTTAGGTTAGGCCTGGGATTTTCACTCATCAGACTCATACTTTCGCATTCTTCACATACTTGTTGAACGGATCCTGGGATTTTTCTGGTTTGGATCACGTAGTAATGTGGGACCACACTGAAACAGTCAATTAAACCTGGTTTTGTTCAATATTTTAGAGGATAACGCAAGTTTGGTCTGGGATAGGTCTGGGATTCGCCCTGATCAGGCTCATACTTTCGCGTTTTTCACATACTTGTTGAACTGATCCTGGGCTTTTTATGGTTTGGATCACGTAGTAATGTGGTACCACACGGAAACAGTCGATTAGACCAGGTTTCGATCAATATTTTAGAGGATAACGCAAGTTAGGTCTGGGATAGGTCTAGGATTTGCCCTCATCAGGCTCATTCTTTCGCATATTTCTCAAACTTGATGGCTAGATCCTGGGCTTTTTCTGGATTGCATCACGTAGTAATGTGGGACCACACTGTCACAGCCCACTGAACCTGGTTTCGATCAATATTTTAGAGCATAACGAAAGTTATGTCTAGGTTAGGCCTGGGATTTTCACTCATCAGATTCATTCTTTCGCATTCTTCACATACTTGTTGAACGGATCTTGGGTTTTTTCTGGTGTGGATCACGTAGTATTGTGGTACCACACTGAAACAGTCAATTAAACCTGGTTTCGATCAATATTTTAGAGGATAACGCAAGTTAGGTCTGGCATAGGTCTGGGATTTGCCCTCATTAGGCTCATACATTCGCGTTTTTCACATACTTGTTGAACAGATCCTGGGTTTTTTCTGGTTTGGATCACGTAGTAGTGTGGTACCACACTGAACCAGTCCATTAAACCTGGTTTGGATCAACATTTTAGAGGATAACGCATGTTAGGTCTTGGTTAGGTCTGGGATTTTCACTCATCAGACTCATACTTTCGCATTCTTCACATACTTGTTGAACGGATCCTGGGTTTTCTCTGGTTTGGATCACGAAGTAATGTGGGACCACACTGAAACAATCAATTAAACCTGGTCTTGATAAATATTTTAGAGGATAACGCATGTTAGGTCTGGGATAGGTCTGGGATTTGCCCTCATCAGGCTCATACTTTCGCGTTTTTCACATACTTGTTGAACAGATCCCGGGTTTTTTCTGGATTGGGTCACGTAGTAGTGTGGTACCACACTGAAACAGACGATTAAACCTGGTTTCGATCAACATTTTAGAAGATAACGTATGTTAGGTCCAGGTTAGGCCTGGGATTTTCACTCATCAGACTCATACTTTCGCATTCTTCACATACTTGTTGAACGGATCTTGGGTTTTTTCTGGCGTGGATCACGTAGTAATGTGGTACCACACTGAAATAGTCAATTAAACCTGATCTCGATAAATATTTTAGAGGATAACGCATGTTAGGTCTCGGTTAGGTCTAGGATTTGCCCTCATCAGGCGCATACTTTCGCATATTTCTCATACTTCATGGCTGGATCCCGGGCTTTTTCTGGATTGGAGCACGTAGTAATGTGGTACCACACTGAAACAGTCCATTAAACCTGGTTTGGATCAATATTTTTGAAGATAACGCATGTTAGGTCTAGGTTAGGCCTGGGATTTTCACTCATCAGACTCATACTTTCGCATTCTTCACATACTTGTTGAACGGATCCTGGGTTTTTACTGGTTTGTATCACGTAGTAATGTGGTACCACACTGAAACATTCAATTAAACCTGGTCTTGATAAATATTTTAGAGAATAATTCATGTTAGGTCTAGGTAAGGTCAGGGATTTGATCTCATCAGGCTCATTCTTTCGCATATTTCTCATACTTGATGGCTAGAGCCTGGGCTTTTTTTGGATTGCATCACGTAGTAATGATGTACAACACTGAAGCAGTCAATTCAACCTAGTTTCCATCAATATTTTAGAGAATAATTCATGTTAGGTCTAGGTTAGGTCAGGGATTTGCTCTCATCAGGCTCATTCTTTCGCATATTTCTCATACTTGATGGCTAGATCCTGGGCTTTTTTTGGATTGCATCACGTAGTAATGAAGTTCAACACTGAAACAGTCAATTAAACCTGGTTTCCATCAATATCTTACAGGACAGCGCGAGTTAGGTCTGGGGTAGGTCTGGGATTTGCCCATATCAGGCTCATACTTTCGCGTTTTTCACATACTTGTTGAACAGATCCTGGGTTCTTTCTGGTTTGAATCACGTAGTAGTATGGTACCACACTGAAACAGTCCATTAAACCTGGTTTGGATCAATATTTTAGAGGATAACGCATGATAGGCCTAGGTTAGGTCAGGGATTTTCACTCATCAGACTCATACTTTCGCATTCTTCACATACTTGTTGAACGGATCTTGGGATTTTTCTGGTGTGGATCACGTAGTAATGTGGTACCACACTGAAACAATCAATTAAACCTGATCTTGATAAATATTTTAGAGGATAACGCATGTTAGGTTTGGGTTAAGTCTAAGATTTGCCCTCATCAGGCTCATACTTTCGCATATTTCTCATACATCATGGCTAGATCCTGGGTTTTTTCTGGTTTGGATCACGTAGTAGTGTGGTACCACACTGAAACAGTCCATTAAACCTGGTTTGGATCAATATTTTAGAGAATAATTCATGTTAGGTCTAGGTTAGGTCTGGGATTTGCTCTCATCAGGCTCATTCTTTCGCATATTTCTCATACTTGACGGCTAGATCCTGGGCTTTTTCTGGATTGCATCACGTAGTAATGAAGTACAACACTGAAACAGTCAATTAAACCTGGTTTCGATCAATATTTTAGAGAATAATTCATGTTAGGTCTAGGTTAGGTCTGGGATTTGCTCTCATCAGGCTCATTCTTTCGCATATTTCTCATACTTGATGGATAGATCCTGGGCTTTTTCTGGATTGCATCACTTAGTAATGAAGTACAACACTGAAACACTCAATTAAACCTGGTTTCCATCAATATTATTGAGGATAACGCATGTTAGGTCTAGGTTAGGCCTGGGATTTTCACTCATCAGGGTCATACTTTCGCATTCTTCACATACTTGTTGAACGGATCCTGGGTTTTTTCTGGTTTGGTTCACGTAGTAATGTGGTACCACACTGAAACATTCAATTAAACCTGATCTTGATAAATATTTGAGAGGATAACGCATGTTAGGTTTGGGTTAAGTCTAGGATTTGCCCTCATCAGGCTCATACTTTCGCATATTTCTCATACATCATGGCTAGATCCTGGGTTTTTTCTGGTTTGGATCACGTAGTAGTGTGGTACCACACTGAAACAGTCCATTAAACCTGGTTTGGATCAATATTTTAGAGGATAACGCATGTTAGGTCTAGGTTATTTCTGGGATTTTCACTCATCAGACTCATACTTTCGCATTCTTCACATACTTGTTGAACGGATCCTGGGTTTTTTCTGGTTTGGATCACGTAGTAGTGTGGTACCACACTGAAACATTCCATTAAACCTGGTTTGGATCAATATTTTAGAGGATAACGCATGTTAGGTCTAGGTTAGGTCGGGGATTTTCACTCATCAGACTGATACTTTCGCATTCTTCACATACTTGTTGAGCGGATCCTGGGTTTTTTCTGGTTTGGATAACGTAGTAATGTGGTACCACACTGAAACAGTCGAATAAACCTGGTTTCGATCAGTATTTTAGAGGATAACGCAAGATAAGTCTGGGATAGGTCTGGGATTTGACCTCATCAGACTCATACTTTCGCGTTTTTCACATACTTGTTGAACAGATCCTGGGTTTTTTCTGGTTTGGATCACGTAGTAGTGTGGTACCACACTGAAACAGTCCATTAAACCTGCTTGCGATCAATATTTTAGAGGATAACGCATGTTAGGTCTGGGTTAGGTCTAGGATTTGCCCTCATCTGGCTCATTCTTTCGCATATTTCTCAAACTTGAAGGCTAGATTCTGGGCTTTTTCTGGATTGCATCACGTAGTAATGTGGTACCACACTGAAACATTCAATGAAACCTGGTCTGGATAAATATTTTAGAGGTTAACGCATCTTAGGTCTGGGTTAGGTCTAAGATTTGCCCTCATCAGGCTCACAGTTTAGCGTTCTTCACATACTTGTTGAACAGATCCTGGGTTTTTTCTGGTTTGGATCACATAGTAATGTGGTACAACACTGAAACAGTCGATTAAACCAGGTTTCGATCAATATTTTTGAGGATAACGCATGTTAGGTTTAGGTTAGGCCTGGGATTTTCACTCATCAGACTCATACTTTCGCATTCTTCACATACTTGTTGAACGGATCCTGGGATTTTTCTGGTTTGGATCACGTAGTAATGTGGGACCACACTGAAACAGTCAATTAAACCTGGTTTTGTTCAATATTTTAGAGGATAACGCAAGTTAGGTCTGGGATAGGTCTGGGATTCGCCCTGATCAGGCTCATACTTTCGCGTTTTTCACATACTTGTTGAACTGATCCTGGGCTTTTTATGGTTTGGATCACGTAGTAATGTGGTACCACACTGAAACAGTCAATTAGACCTGGTTTCGATCAATATTTTAGAGAATAATTCATGTTAGGTCTAGGTTAGGTCTGGGATTTGCTCTCATCAGGCTCATTCTTTCGCATATTTCTCATACTTGATGGCTAGATCCTGTGCTTTTTCTGGATTGCATCACGTAGTGATGAAGTACAACACTGAAACAGTCAATTAAACCTGGTTTCCATTAATATCTTAGAGGACAACGCAAGTTAGGTCTGGGATAGGTCTGGGATTTGCCCACATCAGGCTCATACTTTCGCGTTTTTCACATACTTGTTGAACAGATCCTGGGTTTTTTCTGGTTTGGATCACGTAGTAGTGTGGTACCACACTGAACCAGTCCATTAAACCTGGTTTGGATCAACATTTTAGAGGATAACGCATGTTAGGTCTTGGTTAGGTCTGGGATTTTCACTCCTCAGACTCATACTTTCGCATTCTTCACATACTTGTTGAACGGGTCCTGGGTTTTCTCTGGTTTGGATCACGAAGTAATGTGGGACCACACTGAAACAATCAATTAAACCTGGTCTTGATAAATATTTTAGAGGATAACGCATGTTAGGTCTGGGATAGGTCTGGGATTTGCCCTCATCAGGCTCATACTTTCGCGTTTTTCACATACTTGTTGAACAGATCCCGGGTTTTTTCTGGATTGGGTCACGTAGTAGTGTGGTACCACACTGAAACAGACGATTAAACCTGGTTTCGATCAACATTTTAGAAGATAACGCATGTTAGGTCCAGGTTAGGCCTGGGATTTTCACTCATCAGACTCATACTTTCGCATTCTTCACATACTTGTTGAACGGATCTTGGGTTTTTTCTGGCGTGGATCACGTAGTAATGTGGTACCACACTGAAATAATCAATTAAACCTGATCTCGATAAATATTTTAGAGGATAACGCATGTTAGGTCTGGGTTAGGTCTAGGATTTGCCCTCATCAGGCGCATACTTTCGCATATTTCTCATACTTCATGGCTGGATCCCGGGCTTTTTCTGGATTGGAGCACGTAGTAATGTGGTACCACACTGAAACAGTCTATTAAACCTGGTTTGGATCAATATTTTTGAAGATAACGCATGTTAGGTCTAGGTTAGGCCGGGGATTTTCACTCATCAGACTCATACTTTCGCATTCTTCACATACTTGTTGAACGGATCCTGGGTTTTTACTGGTTTGTATCACGTAGTAATGTGGTACCACACTGAAACATTCAATTAAACCTGGTCTTGATAAATATTTTAGAGAATAATTCATGTTAGGTCTAGGTAAGGTCAGGGATTTGTTCTCATCAGGCTCGTTCTTTCGCATATTTCTCATACTTGATGGCTAGATCCTGGGCTTTTTTTGGATTGCATCACGTAGTAATGATGTACAACACTGAAGCAGTCAATTCAACCTGGTTTCCATCAATATTTTAGAGAATAATTCATGTTAGGTCTGGGTTAGGTCAGGGATTTGCTCTCATCAGGCTCATTCTTTCGCATATTTCTCATACTTGATGGCTAGATCCTGGGCTTTTTTTGGATTGCATCACGTAGTAATGAAGTTCAACACTGAAACAGTCAATTAAACCTGGTTTCCATCAATATCTTAGAGGACAGCGCGAGTTAGGTCTGGGGTAGGTCTGGGATTTGCCCATATCAGGGTCATACTTTCGCGTTTTTCACATACTTGTTGAACAGATCCTGGGTTTTTTCTGGTTTGTATCACGTAGTAGAATGGTACCACACTGAAACAGTCCATTAAACCTGGTTTGGATCAATATTTTAGAGGATAACGCATGATAGGCCTAGGTTAGGTCTGGGATTTTCACTCATCAGACTCATACTTTCGCATTCTTCACATACTTGTTGAACGGATCTTGGGTTTTTTCTGGTGTGGATCACGTAGTAATGTGGTACCACACTGAAACAATCAATTAAACCTGATCTTGATAAATATTTTAGAGGATAACGCATGTTAGGTTTGGGTTAAGTCTAGCATTTGCCCTCATCAGGCTCATACTTTCGCATATTTCTCATACATCATGGCTAGATCCTGGGTTTTTTCTGGTTTGGATCACGTAGTAGTGTGGTACCACACTGAAACAGTCCATTAAACCTGGTTTGGATCAATATTTTAGAGAATAATTCATGTTAGGTCTAGGTTAGGTCTGGGATTTGCTCTCATCAGGCTCATTCTTTCGCATATTTCTCATACTTGACGGCTAGATCCTGTGCTTTTTCTGGATTGCATCACGTAGTAATGAAGTACAACACTGAAACAGTCAATTAAACCTGGTTTCGATCAATATTTTAGAGAACAATTCATGTTAGGTCTAGGTTAGGTCTGGGATTTGCTCTCATGAGGCTCATTCTTTCGCATATTTCTCATACTTGATGGATAGATCCTGGGCTTTTTCTGGATTGCATCACTTAGTAATGAAGTACAACACTGAAACACTCAATTAAACCTGGTTTCCATCAATATTATTGAGGATAACGCATGTTAGGTCTAGGTTAGGCCTGGGATTTTCACTCATCAGGGTCATACTTTCGCATTCTTCACATACTTGTTGAACGGATCCTGGGTTTTTTCTGGTTTGGTTCACGTAGTAATGTGGTACCACACTGAAACAGTCGAATAAACCTGGTTTCGATCAGTATTTTAGAGGATAACGCAAGATAAGTCTGGGATAGGTCTGGGATTTGACCTCATCAGACTCATACTTTCGCGTTTTTCACATACTTGTTGAACAGATCCTGGGTTTTTTCTGGTTTGGATCACGTATTAGTGTGGTACCACACTGAAACAGTCCATTAAACCTGCTTGCAATCAATATTTTAGAGGATAACGCATGTTAGGTCTGGGTTAGGTCTAGGATTTGCCCTCATCAGGCTCATTCTTTCGCATATTTCTCAAACTTGAATGCTAGATTCTGGGCTTTTTCTGGATTGCATCACGTAGTAATGTGGTACCACACTGAAACATTCAATGAAACCTGGTCTGGATAAATATTTTAGAGGTTAACGCATCTTAGGTCTGGGTTAGGTCTAAGATTTGCCCTCATCAGGCTCACAGTTTAGCGTTCTTCACATACTTGTTGAACAGATCCTGGGTTTTTTCTGGTTTGGATCACATAGTAATGTGGTACAACACTGAAACAGTCGATTAAACCAGGTTTCGATCAATATTTTTGAGGATAACGCATGTTAGGTTTAGGTTAGGCCTGGGATTTTCACTCATCAGACTCATACTTTCGCATTCTTCACATACTTGTTGAACGGATCCTGGGTTTTTTCTGGTTTGGATCACGTAGTAATGTGGGACCACACTGAAACAGTCAATTAAACCTGGTTTTGTTCAATATTTTAGAGGATAACGCAAGTTAGGTCTGGGATAGGTCTGGGATTTTCACTCATCAGACTCATACTTTCGCACACTTCACATACTCCTTGAACAGATCCTGGGTTATTTTCTGGTTTGGATCACGTAGTAATGTGGGACCACACTGAAACATTCAATGAAACCTGGTCTGGATAAATATTTTAGAGGATAACGCATGTTAGGTTTAGGTAAGGCCTGGGATTTTCACTCATCAGACTCATACTTTCGCATTCTTCACATACTTGTTGAACGGATCCTGGGTTTTTTCTGGTTTGGATCACGAAGTAGTGTGGTACCACACTGAAACAGTCCACTAAACCTGGTTTCGCTCAATATTTTAGAGGATACGCATGTTAGGTCTAGGATAGGTCTGGGATTTGCTCTCATCAGGCTCATTCTTTCGCATATTTCTCATACTTGATGGCTAGATCCTGGGCTTTTTCTGGATTGCATGACGTAGTAATATAGTACCACACTGAAACAGTCAATGAAACCTGGTTTCCATCAATATTTTAGAGGACAACGCAAGTTAGGTCTAGGTAAGGCCTGAGATTTTCACTGATCAGACTCATACTTTAGCATTCTTCACATACTTGTTGAACGGATCCTGGGTTTTTTCTGGTTTGGATCACGTAGTAATGTGGGGCCACACTGAAACAGTCAATGAAACCTGGTTTCCATCAATATTTTAGAGGACAACGCAAGTTAGGTCTAGGTAAGGCCTGAGATTTTCACTGATCAGACTCATACTATCGCACACTTCACATACTCCTTGAACAAATCCTGGGTTATTTTCTGGTTTGGATCACGTAGTAATGTGGGACCACACTGAAACATTCAATGAAACCAGGTCTGGATAAATATTTTAGAGGATAACGCATCTTAGCTCTGGGTTAGGTCTAAGATTTGCCATCGTCAGGCTCACAGTTTGGCGTTTTTCACATACTTGTTGAACAGATCCTGGGTTTTTTCTGGTTTGGATCACGAAGTAGTGTGGTGCCACACTGAAACAGTCCATTAAACCTGGTTTCGCTCAATATTTTAGAGGATAACGCATGTTAGGTCTAGGTTAGGTCTGGGATTTGCTCTCATCAGGCTCATTCTTTCGCATATTTCTCATACTTGATGGCTATATCCTGGGCTTTTTCTGGATTGCATGACGTAGTAATGTGGGACCACACTGAAACAGTCAATGAAACCTGGTCTGGATAAATATTTTAGAGGTTAACGCATCTTAGGTCCGGGTTAGGTCTAAGATTTGCCCTCATCAGGCTCACAGTTTAGCGTTCTTCACATACTTGTTGAACAGATCCTGGGTTTTTTCTGGTTTGGATCACATAGTAATGTGGTACCACACTGAAACAGTCGATTAAACCAGGTTTCGATCAATATTTTTGAGGATAACGCATGTTAGGTTTAGGTAAGGCCTGGGATTTTCACTCATCAGACTCATACTTTCGCATTCTTCACATACTGGTTGAACGGATCCTGGGTTTTTTCTGGTTTGGATCACGTAGTAATGTGGGACCACGCTGAAGCAGTCAATTAAACCTGGTTTCGATCAATATTTTAGAGAATAATTCATGTTAGGTCTAGGTCAGGTCTGGGATTTGCTCTCATCAGGCTCATTCTTTCGCATATTTCTCATACTTGATGGCTAGATCCTGGGCTTTTTCTGGATTGCATCACGTAGTAATGTGGGACCACACTGAAACAGTCAATGAAACCTGGTTTCCATCAATATTTTAGAGGACAACGCAAGTTAGGTCTAGGTAAGGCCTGAGATTTTCACTGATCAGACTCATACTTTCGCATTCTTCACATACTTGTTGAACGGATCCTGGGTTTTTTCTGGTTTGGATCACGTAGTAATGTGGGACCACACTGAAACAGTCAATTAAACCTGGTTTCGATCAATATTTTAGAGAATAATTCATGTTAGGTCTAGGTTAGGTCTAGGATTTGCCCTCATCAGGCTCATACTTTCGCGTTTTTCACATACTCGTTGAACAGATCCTGGGTTATTTTCTGGTTTGGATCACGTAGTAATGTGGTACCACACTGAAACAGACGATTAAACCAGGTTTCGATCAATATTTTTGAGGATAACGCATGTTAGGTCTAGGTTAGGCCTGGGATTTTCACTCATCAGACTCATACTTTCGCATTCTTCACATACTTGTTGAACGGATCCTGGGTTTTTTCTGGTTTGGATCACGTAGTAATGTGGGACCACACTGAAACAGTCAATTAAACCTGGTTTCGATCAATATTTTAGAGAATTATTCATGTTAGGTCTAGGTCAGGTCTGGGATTTGCTCTCATCAGGCTCATTCTTTCGCATATTTCTCATACTTGATGGCTAGATCCTGGGCTTTTTCTGGATTGCATCACGTAGTAATGAAGTACAACACTGAAACAGTCAACTAAACCTGGTTTCCATCAATATCTTAGAGGACAACGCAAGTTAGGTCTGGGATATGTCTGGGATTTGCCCTCATCAGGCTCATACTTTCGCGTTTTTCACATACTTGTTGAACAGATCCTGGGTTTTATCTGGTTTGGATCACGTAGTAGTGAGGTACCGCGCTGAAACAGTCCATTAAACCTGGTTTGGATCAATATTTTAGAGGATAACGCATGTAAGGTCTAGGTTAGGCCTGGGATTTTCACTCATCAGACTCATACTTTCGCATTCTTCACATACTTGTTGACCGGATCCTGGGTTATTTCTGGGTTGGATCACGTAGTAATGTGGGACCACACTGAAACAGTCCATTAAACCTGGTTTCGCTCAATATTTTAGAGGACAACGCAAGTTAGGTCTGGGATATGTCTGGGATTTGCCCTCATCAGGCTCATACTTTCGCGTTTTTCACATACTTGTTGAACAGATCCTGGGTTTTTTCTGGTTTGGATCACGAAGTAGTGTGGAACCACACTGAAACAGTCCATTAAACCTGGTTTCGCTCAATATTTCAGAGGATAACGCATGTAAGGTCTAGGTAAGGTCTAGGATTTGCTCTCATCAGGCTCATTCTTTCGCATATTTCTCATACTTCGTGGCTAGATCCTAGGCTATTTCTGGATTGGATCACGTAGTAAAGTGGTATCACACTGAAACATTCAATGAAACCTGGTCTGGATAAATATTTTAGAGGATAACGCATCTTAGGTCTGGGTTAGGTCTAAGATTTGCCCTCATCAGGCTCACAGTTTAGCGTTTTTCACATACTTGTTGAACAGATCCTGGGTTTTTTCTGGTTTGGATCACGTAGTAGTGTGGTACCACGCTGAAACAGACCATTAAACCTGGCTTGGATCAATATTTTAGAGAATAATTCATGTTAGGTCTAGGTTTGGCATGGGATTTGCCCTCATCAGGGTCATACTGTCGCAGTTTTAACATACTTGTTGAACGGATCCTGGGATTTTTCTGGTTTGGTTCACGTAGTAATGTGGTACCACACTGAAACATTCAATTACACCTGGTCTTGATAAATATTTTAGAGGATAACGCATGTTAGGTTTGGGTTAGGTCTAGGATTTGCCCTCATCAGGCTCATACTTTCGCATATTTCTCATACTTCATGGCTAGATCCTGGGCTATTTCTGGATTGGATCACGTAGTAAAGTGGTACCACACTGAAACATTCAATGAAACCTGGTCTGGATAAATATTTTAGAGGTTAACGCATCTTAGGTCTGGGTTAGGTCTAAGATTTGCCCTCATCAGGCTCACAGTTTAGCGTTCTTCACATACTTGTTGAACAGATCCTGGGTTTTTTCTGGTTTGGATCACATAGTAATGTGGTACCACACTGAAACAGTCGATTAAACCAGGTTTCGATCAATATTTTTGTGGATAACGCATGTTAGGTTTAGGTAAGGCCTGGGATTTTCACTCATCAGACTCATACTTTCGCATTCTTCACATACTGGTTGAACGGATCCTGGGTTTTTTCTGGTTTGGATCACGTAGTAATGTGGGACCACACTGAAACAGTCAATTAAACCTGGTTTCGATCAATATTTTAGAGAATAATTCATGTTAGGTCTAGGTCAGGTCTGGGATTTGCTCTCATCAGGCTCATTCTTTCGCATATTTCTCATACTTGATGGCTAGATCCTGGGCTTTTTCTAGATTGCATCACGTAGTAATGTAGTACCACACTGAAGCAGTCAATGAAACCAGGTCTCCATCAATATTTTAGAAGACAACGCAAGTTAGGTCTAGGTAAGGCCTGAGATTTTCACTGATCAGACTCATACTTTCGCATTCTTCACATACCTGTTGTACGGATCCTGGGTTTTTTCTGGTTTGGATCACGTAGTAATGTGGTACCACACTGAAACAGTCGATTACACCTGGTTTGGATCAATATTTTAGAGGACAACGCAAGTTAGGTCTAGGTAAGGCCTGAGATTTTCACTGATCAGACTCATACTTTCGCATTCTTCACATACTTGTTGAACAGATCCTGGGTTTTTTCTGGTTTGGATCACATAGTAATGTGGTACCACACTGAAACAGTCGATTAAACCAGGTTTCGATCAATATATTTGAGGATAACGCATGTTAGGTTTAGGTTAGGCCTGGGATTTTCACTCATCAGACTCATACTTTCGCATTCTTCACATACTTGTTGAACGGCTCCTGGGTTTTTTCTGGTTAGGATCACGTAGTAATGTGGGACCACACTGAAACAGTCAATTAAACCTGGTTTCGATCAATATTTTAGAGGATAACGCATGTAAGGTCTAGGTTAGGCCTGGGATTTTCACTCATCAGACTCATACTTTCGCATTCTTCACATACTTGTTGACCGGATCCTGGGTTATTTCTGGGTTGGATCACGTAGTAATGTGGGACCACACTGAAACAGTCCATTAAACCTGGTTTCGCTCAATATTTTAGAGGACAACGCAAGTTAGGTCTGGGATATGTCTGGGATTTGCCCTCATCAGGCTCATACTTTCGCGTTTTTCACATACTTGTTGAACAGATCCTGGGTTTTTTCTGGTTTGGATCACGTAGTAGTGAGGTACCACTCTGAAACAGTCCATTAAACCTGGTTTCGCTCAATATTTTAGAGGATAACGCATGTAAGGTCTAGGTTAGGTCTAGGATTTGCTCTCATCAGGCTCATTCTTTCGCATATTTCTCATACTTGATGGCTAGATCCTGGGCTTTTTCTGGATTGCATCACGTAGTAATGAAGTACAACACTGAAACAGTCAATTAAACCTGGTTTCCATCAATATCTTAGAGGACAACGCAAGTTAGGTCTGGGATATGTCTGGGATTTGCCCTCATCAGGCTCATACTTTCGCGTTTTTCACATACTTGTTGAACAGATCCTGGGTTTTTTCTGGTTTGGATCACGTAGTAGTGAGGTACCACGCTGAAACAGTCCATTAAACCTGGTTTGGATCAATATTTTAGAGGATAACGCATGTAAGGTCTAGGTTAGGCCTGGGATTTTCACTCGTCAGACTCATACTTTCGCATTCTTCACATACTTGTTGAACGGATCCTGGGTTATTTCTGGTTTGGATCACGTAGTAATGTGGGACCACACTGAAACAGTCCATTAAACCTGGTTTCGCTCAATATTTTAGAGGATAACGCTTGTAAGGTCTAGGTTAGGTCTGGGATTTGCTCTCATCAGGCTCACAGTTTAGCGTTTTTGACATACTTGTTAAATAGATCCTGGGTTTTTTCTGGTTTGGATCACGAAGTAGTGTGGTACCACACTGAAACAGTCCATTAAACCTGGTTTCGCTCAATATTTTAGAGGATAACGCATGTAAGGTCTAGGTAAGGTCTAGGATTTGCTCTCATCAGGCTCATTCTTTCGCATATTTCTCATACTTGATGGCTAGATCCTGGGCTTTTTCTGGATTGCATCACGTAGTAATGAAGTACAACACTGAAACAGTCAATTAAAACTGGTTTCGATCAATATTTTAGAGAATAATTCATGTTAGGTCTAGGTTAGGTCTGGGATTTGCTCTCATCAGGCTCATTCTTTCGCATATTTCTCATACTTGATGGCTAGATCCTGGGCTTTTTCTGGATTGCATCACGTAGTAATGAAGTACAACACTGAAACAGTCAATTAAACCTTGTTTCCATCAATATTTTAGAGGACAACGCATGTTAGGTCTAGGTTAGGCCTGGGATTTGCCCTCATCAGGGTCATACTGTCGCAGTTTTAACATACTTGTTGAACGGATCCTGGGATTTTTCTGGTTTGGTTCACGTAGTAATGTGGTACCACACTGAAACATTCAATTACACCTGGTCTTGATAAATATTTTAGAGGATAACGCATGTTAGGTTTGGGTTAGGTCTAGGATTTGCCCTCATCAGGCTCATACTTTCGCATATTTCTCATACTTCATGGCTAGATCCTGGGCTGTTTCTGGATTGTACCACGTAGTAATGTGGTACCACGCTGAAACAGTCGATTAAACCTGGTTTCGATCAATATTTTAGATGATAACGCAAGTTAAGTCTGGGATAGGTCTGGGATTTGACCTCATCAGACTCATACTTTCGCATTCTTCACATACTTGTTGAACGGATCCTGGGTTTTTTCTGGTTTGGTTCTCGTAGTAATGTGGTACCACACTGAAACGTTCAATTAAACCTGGTCTTGAGAAATATTTTAGACGATAACGCATGTTAGGTTTGGGTTAGTTCTAGGATTTGCCCTCATCAGGCTCATACTTTCGCATATTTCACATACTTCATGGCTAGATCCTGGGCTTTTTCTGGATTGCACCACGTAGTAAAGTGGTACCACACTGAAACATTCAATGAAACCTGGTTTCGATCAATATTTTAGAGGATAACACAAGTTAAGTCTGGGATAGGTCTGGGATTTGACCTCATCAGACTCATACTTTCGCGTTTTTCACATACTTGTTGAACAGATCCTGGGTTGTTTCTGGTTTGGATCACGTAGTAGTGTGGTACCACACTGAAAGAGTCCATTAAACCTGGTTGCGATCAATATTTTAGAGGATAACGCATGTTAGGTCTGGGTTAGGTCTAGTATTTGCCCTCATCAGGCTCACTCTTTCGCATATTTCTCAAACTAGATGGCTTGATTCTGGGCTTTTTCTGGATTGCATCACGTAGTAATGTGGTACCACACTGAAACATTCAATTAAACCTGGTCTTGATAAATATTTAAGAGGATAACGCATGTTAGGTCTGGGTTAGGTCTAGGATTTGCCCTCATCAGGCTCATACTATCGCATATTTCTCATACTTCATGGCTAGATCCTGGGCTATTTCTGGATTGGATCACGTAGTAAAGTGGTACCGCACTGAAACATTCAATGAAACCTGGTCTGGATAAATATTTTAGAGGATAACGCATGTTAGGTCAAGGTTAGGTCTAAGATTTGCCCTCATCAGGGTCACAGTTTCGCGTTTTTCACATACTTTTTGAACAGATCCTGGGTTTTTTCTGGTTTGGATCACGTAGTACTGTGGTACCATACTGAAACAGTTCATTAAACCTGGTTTCGCTCAATATTTTAGAGGGTAACGCATGTTAGGTCTAGGTTAGGTCTGGGATTTGCTGTCATCAGGCTCATTCTTTCGTATGTTTCTCATACTTGATGGCTAGATCCTGGGCTTTTTCTAGATTGCATCACGTAGTAATGTAGTACCACACTGAAGCAGTCAATGAAACCAGGTCTCCATCAATATTTTAGAAGACAACGCAAGTTCGGTCTAGGTAAGGCCTGAGATTTTCACTGATCAGACTCATACTTTCGCATTCTTCACATACCTGTTGTACGGATCCTGGGTTTTTTCTGGTTTGGATCACGTAGTAATGTGGTACCACACTGAAACAGTCGATTACACCTGGTTTGGATCAATATTTTAGAGAATAATTCATGTTATGTTTAGGTAAGGTCTGGGATTTGCTCTCATCAGGCTCATCCTTTCGCATATTTCTCATACTTCATGGCTAGATCCTGGGCTTTTTCTGGATTGCACCACGTAGTAAAGTGGTACCACACTGAAACATTCAATGAAACCTGGTTTCGATCAATATTTTAGAGGATAACACAAGTTAAGTCTGGGATAGGTCTGGGATTTGACCTCATCAGACTCATACTTTCGCGTTTTTGACATACTTGTTGAACAGATCCTGGGTTTTTTCTGGTTTGGATCACGTAGTACTGTGGTACCATACTGAAACAGTCCATTAAACCTGGTTTCGCTTTATATTTTAGAGGGTAACGCATGTTAGGTCTAGGTTAGGTCTGGGATTTGCTGTCATCAGGCTCATTCTTTCGCATATTTCTCATACTTGATGGCTAGATCCTGTGCTTTTTCTAGATAGCATCACGTAGTAATGTAGTACCACACTGAAACAGTCAATGAAACCATGTTTCCATCAATATTTTAGAAGACAACGCAAGTTAGGTCTAGGTAAGGCCTGAGATTTTCACTGATCAGACTCATTCTTTCGCATATTTCTCATGCATGTAGAACAGATCCTGGGTTTTTTCTGTTTTGGATCACGTAGTAATGTGGGACCACACTGAAACAATCAATTAAACCTGGTCTTGATAAATATTTTAGAGGATAACGCATGTTAGGTCTGGGTTAGGTCTAGGATTTGTCCTCATCAGGCTCACAGTTTCGCGTTTTTCACATACTTTTTGAACAGATCCTGGGTTTTTTCTGGTTTGGATCACGTAGTACTGTGGTACCATACTGAAACAGTTCATTAAACCTGGTTTCGCTCAATATTTTAGAGGGTAACGCATGTTAGGTCTAGGTTAGGACTGGGATTTGCTGTCAGGCTCATTCTTTCGCATATTTCTCATACTTGATGGCTAGATCCTGGGCTTTTTCTAGATTGCATCACGTAGTAATGTAGTACCACACTGAAACAGTCAATGAAACCAGGTTTCCATCAATATTTTAGAAGACAACGCAAGTTAGGTCTAGGTAAGGCCTGAGATTTTCACTGATCAGACTCATACTTTCGCATTCTTCACATACCTGTTGTACGGATCCTGGGTTTTTTCTGATTTGGATCACGTAGTAATGTGGTACCACACTGAAACAGTCGATTAAACCTCGTTTCGATCAATATTTTTGAGGATAACGCATGTTAGGTCTAGGTTAGTTCTGGGATTCGCCCTAATCAGGCTCATACATTCGCGTTTTTCACGTACTTGTTGAACTGATACTGGGTTTTTTCTGGTTTGGATCACGTAGTAATGTGGTACCACACTGAAACAGTCGATTAAACCTCGTTTCGATCAATATTTTAGAGGATAGCGCAAGTTAGGTCTGGGATAGGTCTGGGATTTGACCTCATCAGACTCATACCTTCGCACCCTTCACATACTCGTTGAACAGATCCTGGGTTATTTTCTGGTTTGGATCACATAGTAATGTGGTACCACACTGAAACAGACGATTAAACCAGGTTTCGATCAATATTTTTGAGGATAACGCATGTCAGGTCTAGGTTAGGCCTGGGATTTTCACTCATCAGACTCATACTTTCGCATTCTTCACATACTTGTTGAACGGATCCTGGGTTTTTTCTGGTTTGGATCACGTAGCAATGTGGGACCACACTGAAACAGTCAATTAAACCTGGTTTCGATCAATATTTTAGAGAATAATTCATGTTAGGTCTAGGTTAGGTCTGGGATTTGCACTCATCGGGCTCATTCTTTCGCATATTTCTCATGCATGTAGAACAGATCCTGGGTTTTTTCTGTTTTGGATCACGTAGTAATGTGGGACCACACTGAAACAATCAATTAAACCTGGTCTTGATAAATATTTTAGGCGATAACGCATGTTAGGTCTGGGTTAGGTCTAGGATTTGCCCTCATCAGGCTCATACTTTCGCATATTGCTCAGACTTCATGGCTAGATCCTGGGCTGTTTCTGGATTGTATCACGTAGTAATGTGGTACCACGCTGAAACAGTCAATTATACCTGATTTCGATCAATATTTTAGAGGATAACGCAAGTTAGGTCTGGGATAGGTCTAGGATTTGCCCTCATCAGGCTCTTACTTTCGCATATTTCTCATACTTCATGGCTAGATCCTGGGCTATTTCTGGATTGGATCACGTAGAAAAGTGGTACCACACTGAAACATTCAATGAAACCTTGTCTGGATAAATATTTTAGAGGATAACGCATGTTAGGTCAAGGTTAGGTCTAAGATTTGCCCTCATCAGGCTCACAGTTTCGAATTTTTCACATACTTTTTGAACAGATCCTGGGTTTTTTCTGGTTTGGATCACGTAGTACTGTGGTACCATACTGAAACTGTCCATTAAACCTGGTTTCGCTCAATATTTTAGAGGATAACGCATGTTAGGTCTAGGTTAGGTCTGGGATTTGCTGCCATCAGGCTCATTCTTTCGCATATTTCTCATACTTGATGGCTAGATCCTGGGCTTTTTCTAGATTGCATCACGTAGTAATGTAGTACCACACTGAAACAGTCAATGAAACCAGGTTTCCATCAATATTTTAGAAGACAACGCAAGTTAGGTCTAGGTAAGGCCAGAGATTTTCACTGATCAGACTCATACTTTCGCATTCTTCACATACCTATTGTACGGATCCACGGTTTTTTCTGGTTTGGATCACGTAGTAATGTGGTACCACGCTGAAACATTCAATTAAACCTGGTCTTGATAAATATTCTAGAGGATAACACAAGTTAAGTCTGGGATAGGTCTGGGATTTGACCTCATCAGACACATACTTTCGCGTTTTTCACATACTTGTTGAACAGATCCTGGGTTTTTTCTGGTTTGGATCACGTAGTAGTGTGGTACCACACTGAAAGAGTCCATTAAACCTGGTTGCGATCAATATTTTAGAGGATAACGCATGTTAGGTCTGGGTTAGGTCTAGTATTTGCCCTCATCAGGCTCATTCTTTCGCATATTTCTCAAACTTGATGGCTTGATCCTGGGCTTTTTCTGGATTGCATCACGTAGTAATGTGGTACCACACTGAAACATTCAATTATACCTTGTCTTGATAAATATTTTAGAGGATAACGCATGTTAGGTCTGGGTTAGGTCTAGGATTTGCCCTCATCAGGCTCACAGTTTCGCGTTTTTCACATACTTTTTGAACAGATCCTGGGTTATTTTCTGGTTTGGATCACATAGTAATGTGGTACCACACTGAAACAGACGATTAAACCAGGTTTCGATCAATATTTTTGAGGATAACGCATGTCAGGTCTAGGTTAGGCCTGGGATTTTCACTCATCAGACTCATACTTTCGCATTCTTCACATACTTGTTGAACGGATCCTGGGTTTTTTCTGGTTTGGATCACGTAGCAATGTGGGACCACACTGAAACAGTCAATTAAACCTGGTTTCGATCAATATTTTAGAGAATAATTCATGTTAGGTCTAGGTTAGGTCTGGGATTTGCACTCATCGGGCTCATTCTTTCGCATATTTCTCATGCATGTAGAACAGATCCTGGGTTTTTTCTGTTTTGGATCACGTAGTAATGTGGGACCACACTGAAACAATCAATTAAACCTGGTCTTGATAAATATTTTAGGCGATAACGCATGTTAGGTCTGGGTTAGGTCTAGGATTTGCCCTCATCAGGCTCATACTTTCGCATATTGCTCAGACTTCATGGCTAGATCCTGGGCTGTTTCTGGATTGTATCACGTAGTAATGTGGTACCACGCTGAAACAGTCAATTATACCTGATTTCGATCAATATTTTAGAGGATAACGCAAGTTAGGTCTGGGATAGGTCTAGGATTTGCCCTCATCAGGCTCTTACTTTCGCATATTTCTCATACTTCATGGCTAGATCCTGGGCTATTTCTGGATTGGATCACGTAGAAAAGTGGTACCACACTGAAACATTCAATGAAACCTTGTCTGGATAAATATTTTAGAGGATAACGCATGTTAGGTCAAGGTTAGGTCTAAGATTTGCCCTCATCAGGCTCACAGTTTCGAATTTTTCACATACTTTTTGAACAGATCCTGGGTTTTTTCTGGTTTGGATCACGTAGTACTGTGGTACCATACTGAAACTGTCCATTAAACCTGGTTTCGCTCAATATTTTAGAGGATAACGCATGTTAGGTCTAGGTTAGGTCTGGGATTTGCTGCCATCAGGCTCATTCTTTCGCATATTTCTCATACTTGATGGCTAGATCCTGGGCTTTTTCTAGATTGCATCACGTAGTAATGTAGTACCACACTGAAACAGTCAATGAAACCAGGTTTCCATCAATATTTTAGAAGACAACGCAAGTTAGGTCTAGGTAAGGCCAGAGATTTTCACTGATCAGACTCATACTTTCGCATTCTTCACATACCTATTGTACGGATCCACGGTTTTTTCTGGTTTGGATCACGTAGTAATGTGGTACCACGCTGAAACATTCAATTAAACCTGGTCTTGATAAATATTCTAGAGGATAACACAAGTTAAGTCTGGGATAGGTCTGGGATTTGACCTCATCAGACACATACTTTCGCGTTTTTCACATACTTGTTGAACAGATCCTGGGTTTTTTCTGGTTTGGATCACGTAGTAGTGTGGTACCACACTGAAAGAGTCCATTAAACCTGGTTGCGATCAATATTTTAGAGGATAACGCATGTTAGGTCTGGGTTAGGTCTAGTATTTGCCCTCATCAGGCTCATTCTTTCGCATATTTCTCAAACTTGATGGCTTGATCCTGGGCTTTTTCTGGATTGCATCACGTAGTAATGTGGTACCACACTGAAACATTCAATTATACCTTGTCTTGATAAATATTTTAGAGGATAACGCATGTTAGGTCTGGGTTAGGTCTAGGATTTGCCCTCATCAGGCTCACAGTTTCGCGTTTTTCACATACTTTTTGAACAGATCCTGGGTTTTTTCTGGTTTGGATCACGTAGTACTGTGGTACCATACTGAAACAGTTCATTAAACCTGGTTTCGCTCAATATTTTAGAGGGTAACGCATGTTAGGTCTAGGTTAGGACTGGGATTTGCTCTCATCAGGCTCATTCTTTCGTATATTTCTCATACTTGATGGCTAGATCCTGGGCTTTTTCTAGATTGCATCACGTAGTAATGTAGTACCACACTGAAGCAGTCAATGAAACCAGGTCTCCATCAATATTTTAGAAGACAACGCAAGTTAGGTCTAGGTAAGGCCTGAGATTTTCACTGATCAGACTCATACTTTCGCATTCTTCACATACCTGTTGTACGGATCCTGGGTTTTTTCTGGTTTGGATCACGTAGTAATGTGGTACCACACTGAAACAGTCGATTACACCTGGTTTGGATCAATATTTTAGAGAATAATTCATGTTATGTTTAGGTAAGGTCTGGGATTTGCTCTCATCAGGCTCATCCTTTCGCATATTTCTCATACTTCATGGCTAGATCCTGGGCTGTTTCTGGATTGTATCACGTAGTAATGTGGTACCACACTGAAACAGTCCATTAAACCTGGTTTCGCTCAATATTTTAGAGGATAACGCAAGTTAGGTCTGGGATAGGTCTGGGATTCGCCCTAATCAGGCTCATACATTCGCGTTTTTCACGTACTTGTTATACTGATCCTGGGTTTTTTCTGGTTTGGATCAGGTAGTAATGTGGTACCACACTGAAACAGTCGATTAAACCTCGTTTCGATCAATATTTTAGAGGATAACGCAAGTTAGGTCTGGGACAGTTCTGGGATTTGCCCTCATCAGACTCATACCTTCGCAACCTTCACATACTCGTTGAACAGATCCTGGGTTATTTTCTGGTTTGGATCACATAGTAATGTGGTACCACACTGAAACAGTCGATTAAACCTGGTTTCGATCAATATTTTAGAGGATAACGCATGTTAGGTCTAGGTTAGGTCTGGGATTTGCTGTCATCAGGCTCATTCATTCGCATATTTCTCATACTTGATGGCAAGATCCTGGGCTTTTTCTAGATTGCATCACGTAGTAATGTAGTACCACACTGAAACAGTCAATGAAACCAGGTTTCCATCAATATTTTAGAAGACAACGCATGTTAGGTCTAGGTTAGGCCTGGGATTTTCACTCATCAGACTCATACTTTCGCATTCTTCACATACTTGTTGAACGGCTCCTGGGTTTTTTCTGGTTTGGATCACGTAGTAATGTGGGACCACACTGAAACAGTCAATTAAACCTGGTTTCGATCAATATTTTAGAGGATAACGCATGTAAGGTCTAGGTTAGGCCTGGGATTTTCACTCATCAGACTCATACTTTCGCATTCTTCACATACTTGTTGACCGGATCCTGGGTTATTTCTGGTTTGGATCACGTAGTAATGTGGGACCACACTGAAACAGTCAATTAAACCTGGTTTCGATCAATATTTTAGAGGATAACGCATGTAAGGTCTAGGTTAGGCCTGGGATTTTCACTCATCAGACTCATACTTTCGCATTCTTCACATACTTGTTGACCGGATCCTGGGTTATTTCTGGGTTGGATCACGTAGTAATGTGGGACCACACTGAAACAGTCCATTAAACCTGGTTTCGCTCAATATTTTAGAGGACAACGCAAGTTAGGTCTGGGATATGTCTGGGATTTGCCCTCATCAGGCTCATTCTTTCGCATATTTCTCATACTTGATGGCTAGATCCTGGGCTTTTTCTGGATTGCATCACGTAGTAATGAAGTACAACACTGAAACAGTCAATTAAACCTTGTTTCCATCAATATTTTAGAGGACAACGCATGTTAGGTCTAGGTTAGGCCTGGGATTTGCCCTCATCAGGGTCATACTGTCGCAGTTTTAACATACTTGTTGAACGGATCCTGGGATTTTTCTGGTTTGGTTCACGTAGTAATGTGGTACCACACTGAAACATTCAATTACACCTGGTCTTGATAAATATTTTAGAGGATAACGCATGTTAGGTTTGGGTTAGGTCTAGGATTTGCCCTCATCAGGCTCATAGTTTCGCATATTTCTCATACTTCATGGCTAGATCCTGGCCTGTTTCTGGATTGTACCACGTAGTAATGTGGTACCACGCTGAAACAGTCGATTAAACCTGGTTTCGATCAATATTTTAGATGATAACGCAAGTTAAGTCTGGGATAGGTCTGGGATTTGACCTCATCAGACTCATACTTTCGCATTCTTCACATACTTGTTGAACGGATCCTGGGTTTTTTCTGGTTTGGTTCTCGTAGTAATGTGGTACCACACTGAAACGTTCAATTAAACCTGGTCTTGAGAAATATTTTAGACGATAACGCATGTTAGGTTTGGGTTAGTTCTAGGATTTGCCCTCATCAGGCTCATACTTTCGCATATTTCACATACTTCATGGCTAGATCCTGGGCTTTTTCTGGATTGCACCACGTAGTAAAGTGGTACCACACTGAAACATTCAATGAAACCTGGTTTCGATCAATATTTTAGAGGATAACACAAGTTAAGTCTGGGATAGGTCTGGGATTTGACCTCATCAGACTCATACTTTCGCGTTTTTCACATACTTGTTGAACAGATCCTGGGTTGTTTCTGGTTTGGATCACGTAGTAGTGTGGTACCACACTGAAAGGGTCCATTAAACCTGGTTGCGATCAATATTTTAGAGGATAACGCATGTTAGGTCTGGGTTAGGTCTAGTATTTGCCCTCATCAGGCTCACTCTTTCGCATATTTCTCAAACTAGATGGCTTGATTCTGGGCTTTTTCTGGATTGCATCACGTAGTAATGTGGTACCACACTGAAACATTCAATTAAACCTGGTCTTGATAAATATTTAAGAGGATAACGCATGTTAGGTCTGGGTTAGGTCTAGGATTTGCCCTCATCAGGCTCATACTATCGCATATTTCTCATACTTCATGGCTAGATCCTGGGCTATTTCTGGATTGGATCACGTAGTAAAGTGGTACCGCACTGAAACATTCAATGAAACCTGGTCTGGATAAATATTTTAGAGGATAACGCATGTTAGGTCAAGGTTAGGTCTAAGATTTGCCCTCATCAGGGTCACAGTTTCGCGTTTTTCACATACTTTTTGAACAGATCCTGGGTTTTTTCTGGTTTGGATCACGTAGTACTGTGGTACCATACTGAAACAGTTCATTAAACCTGGTTTCGCTCAATATTTTAGAGGGTAACGCATGTTAGGTCTAGGTTAGGTCTGGGATTTGCTGTCATCAGGCTCATTCTTTCGTATATTTCTCATACTTGATGGCTAGATCCTGGGCTTTTTCTAGATTGCATCACGTAGTAATGTAGTACCACACTGAAGCAGTCAATGAAACCAGGTCTCCATCAATATTTTAGAAGACAACGCAAGTTAGGTCTAGGTAAGGCCTGAGATTTTCACTGATCAGACTCATACTTTCGCATTCTTCACATACCTGTTGTACGGATCCTGGGTTTTTTCTGGTTTGGATCACGTAGTAATGTGGTACCACACTGAAACAGTCGATTACACCTGGTTTGGATCAATATTTTAGAGAATAATTCATGTTATGTTTAGGTAAGGTCTGGGATTTGCTCTCATCAGGCTCATCCTTTCGCATATTTCTCATACTTCATGGCTAGATCCTGGGCTGTTTCTGGATTGTATCACGTAGTAATGTGGTACCACACTGAAACAGTCCATTAAACTTGGTTTCGCTCAATATTTTAGAGGATAACGCAAGTTAGGTCTGGGATAGGTCTGGGATTCGCCCTAATCAGGCTCATACATTCGCGTTTTTCACGTACTTGTTAAACTGATCCTGGGTTTTTGCTGGTTTGGATCACGTAGTAATGTGGTACCACACTGAAACAGTCGATTAAACCTCGTTTCGATCAATATTTTAGAGGATAACGCAAGTTAGGTCTGGGACAGTTCTGGGATTTGCCCTCATCAGACTCATACCTTCGCAACCTTCACATACTCGTTGAACAGATCCTGGGTTATTTTCTGGTTTGGATCACATAGTAATGTGGTACCACACTGAAACAGTCGATTAAACCTGGTTTCGATCAATATTTTAGAGGATAACGCATGTTAGGTCTAGGTTAGGTCTGGGATTTGCTGTCATCAGGCTCATTCTTTCGCATGTTTCTCATACTTGATGGCTAGATCCTGGGCTTTTTCTAGATTGCATCACGTAGTAATGTAGTACCACACTGAAACAGTCAATGAAACCAGGTTTCCATCAATATTTTAGAAGACAACGCATGTTAGGTCTAGGTTAGGCCTGGGATTTTCACTCATCAGACTCATACTTTCGCATTCTTCACATACTTGTTGAACGGCTCCTGGGTTTTTTCTGGTTTGGATCACGTAGTAATGTGGGACCACACTGAAACAGTCAATTAAACCTGGTTTCGATCAATATTTTAGAGGATAACGCATGTAAGGTCTAGGTTAGGCCTGGGATTTTCACTCATCAGACTCATACTTTCGCATTCTTCACATACTTGTTGACCGGATCCTGGGTTATTTCTGGTTTGGATCACGTAGTAATGTGGGACCACACTGAAACAGTCAATTAAACCTGGTTTCGATCAATATTTTAGAGGATAACGCATGTAAGGTCTAGGTTAGGCCTGGGATTTTCACTCATCAGACTCATACTTTCGCATTCTTCACATACTTGTTGACCGGATCCTGGGTTATTTCTGGGTTGGATCACGTAGTAATGTGGGACCACACTGAAACAGTCCATTAAACCTGGTTTCGCTCAATATTTTAGAGGACAACGCAAGTTAGGTCTGGGATATGTCTGGGATTTGCCCTCATCAGGCTCATACTTTCGCGTTTTTCACATACTTGTTGAACAGATCCTGGGTTTTTTCTGGTTTGGATCACGTAGTAGTGAGGTACCACGCTGAAACAGTCCATTAAACCTGGTTTCGCTCAATATTTTAGAGGATAACGCATGTAAGGTCTAGGTTAGGTCTAGGATTTGCTCTCATCAGGCTCATTCTTTCGCATATTTCTCATACTTGATGGCTAGATCCTGGGCTTTTTCTGGATTGCATCACGTAGTAATGAAGTACAACACTGAAACAGTCAACTAAACCTGGTTTCCATCAATATCTTAGAGGACAACGCAAGTTAGGTCTGGGATATGTCTGGGATTTGCCCTCATCAGGCTCATACTTTCGCGTTTTTCACATACTTGTTGAACAGATCCTGGGTTTTTTCTGGTTTGGATCACGTAGTAGTGAGGTACCACGCTGAAACAGTCCATTAAACCTGGTTTGGATCAATATTTTAGAGGATAACGCATGTAAGGTCTAGGTTAGGCCTGGGATTTTCACTCGTCAGACTCATACTTTCGCATTCTTCACATACTTGTTGAACGGATCCTGGGTTATTTCTGGTTTGGATCACGTAGTAATGTGGGACCACACTGAAACAGTCCATTAAACCTGGTTTCGCTCAATATTTTAGAGGATAACGCTTGTAAGGTCTAGGTTAGGTCTGGGATTTGCTCTCATCAGGCTCACAGTTTAGCGTTTTTGACATACTTGTTGAACAGATCCTGGGTTTTTTCTGGTTTGGATCACGAAGTAGTGTGGTACCACACTGAAACAGTCCATTAAACCTGGTTTCGCTCAATATTTTAGAGGATAACGCATGTAAGGTCTAGGTAAGGTCTAGGATTTGCTCTCATCAGGCTCATTCTTTCGCATATTTCTCATACTTGATGGCTAGATCCTGGGCTTTTTCTGGATTGCATCACGTAGTAATGAAGTACAACACTGAAACAGTCAATTAAAACTGGTTTCGATCAATATTTTAGAGAATAATTCATGTTAGGTCTAGGTTAGGACTGGGATTTGCTCTCATCAGGCTCATTCTTTCGCATATTTCTCATACTTGATGGCTAGATCCTGGGCTTTTTCTGGATTGCATCACGTAGTAATGAAGTACAACACTGAAACAGTCAATTAAACCTTGTTTCCATCAATATTTTAGAGGACAACGCATGTTAGGTCTAGGTTAGGCCTGGGATTTGCCCTCATCAGGGTCATACTGTCGCAGTTTTAACATACTTGTTGAACGGATCCTGGGATTTTTCTGGTTTGGTTCACGTAGTAATGTGGTACCACACTGAAACATTCAATTACACCTGGTCTTGATAAATATTTTAGAGGATAACACATGTTAGGTTTGGGTTAGGTCTAGGATTTGCCCTCATCAGGCTCATACTTTCGCATATTTCTCATACTTCATGGCTAGATCCTGGGCTGTTTCTGGATTGTACCACGTAGTAATGTGGTACCACGCTGAAACAGTCGATTAAACCTGGTTTCGATCAATATTTTAGATGATAACGCAAGTTAAGTCTGGGATAGGTCTGGGATTTGACCTCATCAGACTCATACTTTCGCATTCTTCACATACTTGTTGAACGGATCCTGGGTTTTTTCTGGTTTGGTTCTCGTAGTAATGTGGTACCACACTGAAACGTTCAATTAAACCTGGTCTTGAGAAATATTTTAGACGATAACGCATGTTAGGTTTGGGTTAGTTCTAGGATTTGCCCTCATCAGGCTCATACTTTCGCATATTTCACATACTTCATGGCTAGATCCTGGGCTTTTTCTGGATTGCACCACGTAGTAAAGTGGTACCACACTGAAACATTCAATGAAACCTGGTTTCGATCAATATTTTAGAGGATAACACAAGTTAAGTCTGGGATAGGTCTGGGATTTGACCTCATCAGACTCATACTTTCGCGTTTTTCACATACTTGTTGAACAGATCCTGGGTTGTTTCTGGTTTGGATCACGTAGTAGTGTGGTACCACACTGAAAGGGTCCATTAAACCTGGTTGCGATCAATATTTTAGAGGATAACGCATGTTAGGTCTGGGTTAGGTCTAGTATTTGCCCTCATCAGGCTCACTCTTTCGCATATTTCTCAAACTAGATGGCTTGATTCTGGGCTTTTTCTGGATTGCATCACGTAGTAATGTGGTACCACACTGAAACATTCAATTAAACCTGGTCTTGATAAATATTTAAGAGGATAACGCATGTTAGGTCTGGGTTAGGTCTAGGATTTGCCCTCATCAGGCTCATACTATCGCATATTTCTCATACTTCATGGCTAGATCCTGGGCTATTTCTGGATTGGATCACGTAGTAAAGTGGTACCGCACTGAAACATTCAATGAAACCTGGTCTGGATAAATATTTTAGAGGATAACGCATGTTAGGTCAAGGTTAGGTCTAAGATTTGCCCTCATCAGGGTCACAGTTTCGCGTTTTTCACATACTTTTTGAACAGATCCTGGGTTTTTTCTGGTTTGGATCACGTAGTACTGTGGTACCATACTGAAACAGTCCATTAAACCTGGTTTCGCTCAATATTTTAGAGGGTAACGCATGTTAGGTCTAGGTTAGGTCTGGGATTTGCTGTCATCAGGCTCATTCTTTCGCATATTTCTCATACTTGATGGCTAGATCCTGGGCTTTTTCTAGATTGCATCACGTAGTAATGTAGTACCACACTGAAACAGTCAATGAAACCATGTTTCCATCAATATTTTAGAAGACAACGCAAGTTAGGTCTAGGTAAGGCCTGAGATTTTCACTGATCAGACTCATACCTTCGCACCCTTCACATACTCGTTAAACAGATCCTGGGTTATTTTCTGGTTTGGATCACATAGTAATGTGGTACCACACTGAAACAGGCGATTAAACCAGGTTTCGATCAATATTTTTGAGGATAACGCATGTCAGGTCTAGGTTAGGCCTGGGATTTTCACTCATCAGACTCATACTTTCGCATTCTTCACATACTTGTTGAACGGATCCTGGGTTTTTTCTGGTTTGGATCACGTAGCAATGTGGGACCACACTGAAACAGTCAATTAAACCTGGTTTCGATCAATATTTTAGAGAATAATTCATGTTAGGTCTAGGTTAGGTCTGGGATTTGCTCTCATCGGGCTCATTCTTTCGCATATTTCTCATACATGTAGAACAGATCCTGGGTTTTTTCTGTTTTGGATCACGTAGTAATGTGGGACCACACTGAAACAATCAACTAAACCTGGTCTTGATAAATATTTTAGGCGATAACGCATGTTAGGTCTGGGTTAGGTCTAGGATTTGCCCTCATCAGGCTCATACTTTCGCATATTGCTCAGACTTCATGGCTAGATCCTGGGCTGTTTCTGGATTGTATCACGTAGTAATGTGGTACCACGCTGAAACAGTCAATTAAACCTGATTTCGATCAATATTTTAGAGGATAACGCAAGTTAGGTCTGGGATAGGTCTAGGATTTGCCCTCATCAGGCTCTTACTTTCGCATATTTCTCATACTTCATGGCTAGATCCTGGGCTATTTCTGGATTGGATCACGTAGAAAAGTGGTACCACACTGAAACATTCAATGAAACCTTGTCTGGATAAATATTTTAGAGGATAACGCATGTTAGGTCAAGGTTAGGTCTAAGATTTGCCCTCATCAGGCTCACAGTTTCGAATTTTTCACATACTTTTTGAACAGATCCTGGGTTTTTTCTGGTTTGGATCACGTAGTACTGTGGTACCATACTGAAACTGTCCATTAAACCTGGTTTCGCTCAATATTTTAGAGGATAACGCATGTTAGGTCTAGGTTAGGTCTGGGATTTGCTGCCATCAGGCTCATTCTTTCGCATATTTCTCATACTTGATGGCTAGATCCTGGGCTTTTTCTAGATTGCATCACGTAGTAATGTAGTACCACACTGAAACAGTCAATGAAACCAGGTTTCCATCAATATTTTAGAAGACAACGCAAGTTAGGTCTAGGTAAGGCCTGAGATTTTCACTGATCAGACTCATACTTTCGCATTCTTCACATACCTATTGTACGGATCCTCGGTTTCTTCTGGTTTGGATCACGTAGTAATGTGGTACCACGCTGAAACATTCAATTAAACCTGGTCTTGATAAATATTCTAGAGGATAACACAAGTTAAGTCTGGGATAGGTCTGGGATTTGACCTCATCAGACTCATACTTTCGCGTTTTTCACATACTTGTTGAACAGATCCTGGGTTTTTTCTGGTTTGGATCACGTAGTAGTGTGGTACCACACTGAAAGAGTCCATTAAACCTGGTTGCGATCAATATTTTAGAGGATAACGCATGTTAGGTCTGGGTTAGGTCTAGTATTTGCCCTCATCAGGCTCATTCTTTCGCATATCTCTCAAACTTGATGGCTTGATCCTGGGCTTTTTCTGGATTGCATCACGTAGTAATGTGGTACCACACTGAAACATTCAATTATACCTTGTCTTGATAAATATTTTAGAGGATAACGCATGTTAGGTCTGGGTTAGGTCTAGGATTTGCCCTCATCAGGCTCACAGTTTCGCGTTTTTCACATACTTTTTGAACAGATCCTGGGTTTTTTCTGATTTGGATCACGTAGTACTGGGGTACCATACTGAAACAGTTCATTAAACCTGGTTTCGCTCAATATTTTAGAGGGTAACGCATGTTAGGTCTAGGTTAGGACTGGGATTTGCTGTCATCAGGCTCATTCTTTCGTATATTTCTCATACTTGATGGCTAGATCCTGGGCTTTTTCTAGATTGCATCACGTAGTAATGTAGTACCACACTGAAGCAGTCAATGAAACCAGGTCTCCATCAATATTTTAGAAGACAACGCAAGTTAGGTCTAGGTAAGGCCAGAGATTTTCACTGATCAGACTCATACTTTCGCATTCTTCACATACCTGTTGTACGGATCCTGGGTTTTTTCTGGTTTGGATCACGTAGTAATGTGGTACCACACTGAAACAGTCGATTACACCTGGTTTGGATCAATATTTTAGAGAATAATTCATGTTATGTTTAGGTAAGGTCTGGGATTTGCTCTCATCAGGCTCATCCTTTCGCATATTTCTCATACTTCATGGCTAGATCCTGGGCTGTTTCTGGATTGTATCACGTAGTAATGTGGTACCACACTGAAACAGTCCATTAAACCTGGTTTCGCTCAATATTTTAGAGGATAACGCAAGTTAGGTCTGGGATAGGTCTGGGATTCGCCCTAATCAGGCTCATACATTCGCGTTTTTCACGTACTTGTTAAACTGATCCTGGGTTTTTTCTGGTTTGGATCACGTAGTAATGTGGTACCACACTGAAACAGTCGATTAAACCTCGTTTCGATCAATATTCTAGAGGATAACGCAAGTTAGGTCTGGGACAGTTCTGGGATTTGCCCTCATCAGACTCATACCTTCGCACCCTTCACATACTCGTTGAACAGATCCTGGGTTATTTTCTGGTTTGGATCACATAGTAATGTGGTACCACACTGAAACAGTCGATTAAACCTGGTTTCGATCAATATTTTAGAGGATAACGCATGTTAGGTCTAGGTTAGGTCTGGGATTTGCTGTCATCAGGCTCATTCTTTCGCATATTTCTCATACTTGATGGCTAGATCCTGGGCTTTTTCTAGATTGCATCACGTAGTAATGTAGTACCACACTGAAACAGTCAATGAAACCAGGTTTCCATCAATATTTTAGAAGACAACGCATGTTAGGTCTAGGTTAGGCCTGGGATTTTCACTCATCAGACTCATACTTTCGCATTCTTCACATACTTGTTGAACGGATCCTGGGTTTTTTCTGGTTTGGATCACGTAGCAATGTGGGACCACACTGAAACAGTCAATTAAACCTGGTTTCGATCAATATTTTAGAGAATAATTCATGTTAGGTCTAGGTTAGGTCTGGGATTTGCTCTTATCAGGCTCATTCTTTCGCATATTTCTCATACTTGATGGCGAGATCCTGGGCTTTTTCTGGATTGCACAACGTAGTAATGAAGTACAACACTGAAACAGTCAATTAAACCTGGTTTCCATCAATATTTCAGAGGACAACGCATGTTAGGTCTAGGTTAGGCCTGGGATTTGCCCTCATCAGGGTCATACTGTCGCAGTTTTAACATACTTGTTGTACGGATCCTGGGTTTTTTCTGGTTTGGATCACGTAGCAATGTGGGACCACACTGAAACAGTCAATTAAACCTGGTTTCGATCAATATTTTAGAGAATAATTCATGTTAGGTCTAGGTTAGGTCTGGGATTTGCTCTTATCAGGCTCATTCTTTCGCATATTTCTCATACTTGATGGCGAGATCCTGGGCTTTTTCTGGATTGCACAACGTAGTAATGAAGTACAACACTGAAACAGTCAATTAAACCTGGTTTCCATCAATATTTCAGAGGACAACGCATATTAGGTCTAGGCTAGGCCTGGGATTTGCCCTCATCAGGGTCATACTTTCGCAGTTTTAACTTACATGTTGGCCTGATCGATGGTTTTTTCTGCTTTGGATCACGTAGTAAAGTGGTGCCACACTGATACAGTCCATTAAACCTGGTTTCCATCAATATTTTAGAGGACAACGCATGTTAGGTCTAGGTTAGGCCTGGGATTTGCCCTCATCAGGGTCATACTGTCGCAGTTTTAACATACTTGTTGAACGGATCCTGGGTTTTTTCTGGTTTGGTTCACGTAGTAATGTGGTACCACACTTAAACATTCAATTAAACCTGGTCTTGATAAATATTTTAGAGGATAACGCATGTTAGGATTGGGTTAGGTCTAGGATTTGCCCTCATCAGGCTCATACTTTCGCATATTTCTCATACTTCATGGCTAGATCCTGGGTTTTTTCTGGATTGGATCACGTAGTAATGTGGTACCACACTGAAACATTCAATTAAACCTGGTCTTGATAAATATTTTAGAGGATAACGCATGTTAGGTCTGGGTTATGTCTAGGATTTGCCCTCATCAGACTCATACTTTCGCAGTCTTCGCATACTTGTTGAACAGATCCTGGTTTATTTTCTGGTTTGGTTCACGTAGTAATGTGGTACCACACTGAAACATTCAATTAAACCTGGTCTTGATAAATATTTTAGAGGATAAGGCATGTTAGGTTTGGGTTAGGTCTAGGATTTGCCCTCATCAGACTCATAGTTTCGCATTCTTCACATGCTACTTGAACGGATCCTGGGTTTTTTCTGGTTTGGATCAGGTAGTAATGTGGGACCACACTGAAGCAGTCAATTAAACCTGGTTTCGATAAATATTTTAGAGAATAATTCATGTTAGGCCTAGGTTAGGTCTGGGATTTGCTCTTATCAGGCTCATTCTTTCGCATATTTCTCATACTTGATGCCTAGATTCTGGGCTTTTTCTGGATTGCATAACGTAGTAATGAAGTACAACACTGAAACAGTCAATTAAACCTGGTTACCATCAATATTTTAGAGGACAACGCATGTTAGGTCTATGTTAGGCCTGGGATTTGCCCTCATCAGGGTCATACTTTCGCAGTTTTAGCATACTTGTTGAACGGATCCTGGGTTTTTTCTGGTTTGGTTCACGTAGTAATGTGGTACCACACTGAAACATTCAATTAAACCTGGTCTTGTTAAATATTTTAGAGGATAACGCATGTTAGGTTTGGGTTAGGTCTAGGATTTGCCCTCGTCAGGCTCATACTTTCGCATATTTCTCATACTTCATGGCTAGACCCTGGGCTGTTTCTGGATTGTATCAAGTAGTAATGTGATACCACGCTGAAACAGTCGATTAAACCTGGTTTCGATCAATATTTTAGAGGGTAACGCAAGTTAAGTCTGGGATAGGTCTGGGATTTGACCTCATCAGACTCATACTTTCGCGTTTTTCACATACTTGTTGAACAGATCCTGGGTTTTTCTGGTTTGGATCACGTTGTAGTGTGGTACCACACTGAAACAGTCCATTAAACTTGGTTGCGATCAATATTTTAGAGGATAGCGCATGTTAGGTCTGGGTTAGGTCAAGGATTTGCCCTTATCAGGCTCATTCTTTCGCATATTTCTCAAACTTGATGGCTAGATCCTGGGCTTTTTCTGGATTGCATCACGTAGTAATGTGGTACCACACTGAAACATTCAATTAAACCTGGTCTTGATAAATATTTTAGAGGATAACGCATGTTAGGTCTGGGTTATGTCTAGGATTTGCCCTCATCAGACTCATACTTTCGCATTCTTCACATACCTGTTGTACGGATCCTGGGTTTTTTCTGGTTTGGATCACGTAGTAATGTGGTACCACACTGAAACAGTCGATTACACCTGGTTTGGATCAATATTTTAGAGAATAATTCATGTTATGTTTAGGTAAGGTCTGGGATTTGCTCTCATCAGGCTCATCCTTTCGCATATTTCTCATACTTCATGGCTAGATCCTGGGCTGTTTCTGGATTGTATCACGTAGTAATGTGGTACCACACTGAAACAGTCCATTAAACCTGGTTTCGCTCAATATTTTAGAGGATAACGCAAGTTAGGTCTGGGATAGGTCTGGGATTCGCCCTAATCAGGCTCATACATTCGCGTTTTTCACGTACTTGTTAAACTGATCCTGGGTTTTTTCTGGTTTGGATCACGTAGTAATGTGGTACCACACTGAAACAGTCGATTAAACCTCGTTTCGATCAATATTCTAGAGGATAACGCAAGTTAGGTCTGGGACAGTTCTGGGATTTGCCCTCATCAGACTCATACCTTCGCACCCTTCACATACTCGTTGAACAGATCCTGGGTTATTTTCTGGTTTGGATCACATAGTAATGTGGTACCACACTGAAACAGTCGATTAAACCTGGTTTCGATCAATATTTTAGAGGATAACGCATGTTAGGTCTAGGTTAGGTCTGGGATTTGCTGTCATCAGGCTCATTCTTTCGCATATTTCTCATACTTGATGGCTAGATCCTGGGCTTTTTCTAGATTGCATCACGTAGTAATGTAGTACCACACTGAAACAGTCAATGAAACCAGGTTTCCATCAATATTTTAGAAGACAACGCATGTTAGGTCTAGGTTAGGCCTGGGATTTTCACTCATCAGACTCATACTTTCGCATTCTTCACATACTTGTTGAACGGATCCTGGGTTTTTTCTGGTTTGGATCACGTAGCAATGTGGGACCACACTGAAACAGTCAATTAAACCTGGTTTCGATCAATATTTTAGAGAATAATTCATGTTAGGTCTAGGTTAGGTCTGGGATTTGCTCTTATCAGGCTCATTCTTTCGCATATTTCTCATACTTGATGGCGAGATCCTGGGCTTTTTCTGGATTGCACAACGTAGTAATGAAGTACAACACTGAAACAGTCAATTAAACCTGGTTTCCATCAATATTTCAGAGGACAACGCATGTTAGGTCTAGGTTAGGCCTGGGATTTGCCCTCATCAGGGTCATACTGTCGCAGTTTTAACATACTTGTTGTACGGATCCTGGGTTTTTTCTGGTTTGGATCACGTAGCAATGTGGGACCACACTGAAACAGTCAATTAAACCTGGTTTCGATCAATATTTTAGAGAATAATTCATGTTAGGTCTAGGTTAGGTCTGGGATTTGCTCTTATCAGGCTCATTCTTTCGCATATTTCTCATACTTGATGGCGAGATCCTGGGCTTTTTCTGGATTGCACAACGTAGTAATGAAGTACAACACTGAAACAGTCAATTAAACCTGGTTTCCATCAATATTTCAGAGGACAACGCATATTAGGTCTAGGCTAGGCCTGGGATTTGCCCTCATCAGGGTCATACTTTCGCAGTTTTAACTTACATGTTGGCCTGATCGATGGTTTTTTCTGCTTTGGATCACGTAGTAAAGTGGTGCCACACTGATACAGTCCATTAAACCTGGTTTCCATCAATATTTTAGAGGACAACGCATGTTAGGTCTAGGTTAGGCCTGGGATTTGCCCTCATCAGGGTCATACTGTCGCAGTTTTAACATACTTGTTGAACGGATCCTGGGTTTTTTCTGGTTTGGTTCACGTAGTAATGTGGTACCACACTTAAACATTCAATTAAACCTGGTCTTGATAAATATTTTAGAGGATAACGCATGTTAGGATTGGGTTAGGTCTAGGATTTGCCCTCATCAGGCTCATACTTTCGCATATTTCTCATACTTCATGGCTAGATCCTGGGTTTTTTCTGGATTGGATCACGTAGTAATGTGGTACCACACTGAAACATTCAATTAAACCTGGTCTTGATAAATATTTTAGAGGATAACGCATGTTAGGTCTGGGTTATGTCTAGGATTTGCCCTCATCAGACTCATACTTTCGCAGTCTTCGCATACTTGTTGAACAGATCCTGGTTTATTTTCTGGTTTGGTTCACGTAGTAATGTGGTACCACACTGAAACATTCAATTAAACCTGGTCTTGATAAATATTTTAGAGGATAAGGCATGTTAGGTTTGGGTTAGGTCTAGGATTTGCCCTCATCAGACTCATAGTTTCGCATTCTTCACATGCTACTTGAACGGATCCTGGGTTTTTTCTGGTTTGGATCAGGTAGTAATGTGGGACCACACTGAAGCAGTCAATTAAACCTGGTTTCGATAAATATTTTAGAGAATAATTCATGTTAGGCCTAGGTTAGGTCTGGGATTTGCTCTTATCAGGCTCATTCTTTCGCATATTTCTCATACTTGATGCCTAGATTCTGGGCTTTTTCTGGATTGCATAACGTAGTAATGAAGTACAACACTGAAACAGTCAATTAAACCTGGTTACCATCAATATTTTAGAGGACAACGCATGTTAGGTCTATGTTAGGCCTGGGATTTGCCCTCATCAGGGTCATACTTTCGCAGTTTTAGCATACTTGTTGAACGGATCCTGGGTTTTTTCTGGTTTGGTTCACGTAGTAATGTGGTACCACACTGAAACATTCAATTAAACCTGGTCTTGTTAAATATTTTAGAGGATAACGCATGTTAGGTTTGGGTTAGGTCTAGGATTTGCCCTCGTCAGGCTCATACTTTCGCATATTTCTCATACTTCATGGCTAGACCCTGGGCTGTTTCTGGATTGTATCAAGTAGTAATGTGATACCACGCTGAAACAGTCGATTAAACCTGGTTTCGATCAATATTTTAGAGGGTAACGCAAGTTAAGTCTGGGATAGGTCTGGGATTTGACCTCATCAGACTCATACTTTCGCGTTTTTCACATACTTGTTGAACAGATCCTGGGTTTTTCTGGTTTGGATCACGTTGTAGTGTGGTACCACACTGAAACAGTCCATTAAACTTGGTTGCGATCAATATTTTAGAGGATAGCGCATGTTAGGTCTGGGTTAGGTCAAGGATTTGCCCTTATCAGGCTCATTCTTTCGCATATTTCTCAAACTTGATGGCTAGATCCTGGGCTTTTTCTGGATTGCATCACGTAGTAATGTGGTACCACACTGAAACATTCAATTAAACCTGGTCTTGATAAATATTTTAGAGGATAACGCATGTTAGGTCTGGGTTATGTCTAGGATTTGCCCTCATCAGACTCATACTTTCGCATTCTTCACATACTTGTTGATCGGATCCTGGGTTTTTTCTGGTTTGGATCACGTAGTAATGTGGGACCACACTGAAACAGTCAATTAAACCTGGTTTCGATCACTATTTTAGAGAACAATTCATGTTAGGTCTAGGTTAGCCCTGGGGTTTTCACTCATCAGACTCATACTTTCACATTCTTCACATACTTGTTGAACTGATCCTTGTTTTTTTCTGGTTTGTTTCACGTAGTAATGTGGTACTACACTGAAACATTCAATTAAACCTGGTCTTGATAAATATTTTAGAGGATAACGCATGTTAGGTTTGGGTTAGGTCTAGGATTTGCCCACATCAGGCTCATACTTCGCATATTTCTCATACTTCATGGCTAGATCCTGGGCTGTTTCTGGATTGTATCAGGTAGTAATGTGGTACCACGCTGAAACAGTCAATTAAACCTGGTTTCGATCAATATTTTAGAGGATAACGCATGTTAGGTCAAGGTTAGGTCTAAGATTTGCCCTCATCAGGCTCACAGTTTCGCGTTTTTCACATACTTGTTGAACAGATCCTGGGTTTTTTCTGTTTTGGATCACGTAGTAATGTGGGACCACACTGAAACAATCAATTAAACCTGGTCTTGATAAATATTTTAGAAGATAACGCATGTTAGGTCTGGGTTAGGTCTAGGATTTGCCCTCATCAGGCTCATACTTTCGCATATTGCTCATACTTCATGGCTAGATCCTGGGCTGTTTCTGGATTCTATCACGTAGTAATGTGGTACCACGCTGAAACAGTCAATTAAACCTGATTTCGACCAATATTTTAGAGGATAACGCAAGTTAGGTCTGGGATAGGTCTAGGATTTGCCCTCATCAGGCTCTTACTTTCGCATATTTCTCATACTTCATGGCTAGATCCTGAGCTATTTCTGGATTGGATCATGTAGTAAAGTGGTACCACACTGAAACATTCAATGAAACCTGGTCTGGATAAATATTTTAGAGGATAACGCATGTTAGGTCAAGGTTAGGTCTAAGATTTGCCCTCATCAGGCTCACAGTTTCGCGTTTTTCACATACTTGTTGAACAGATCCTGGGTTTTTTCTGGTTTGGATTACGTAGTAATGTGGTACCACACTGAAACAGTCCATTAAACCTGGTTTCGCTCAATATTTTAGAGGATACCGCATGTTAGGTCTAGGTTAGGTCTGGGGTTTGCTGTCATCAGGCTCGTTCTTTCGCATATTTCTCATACTTGGTGGCTAGATCCTGGGCTTTTTCTAGATTGCATCACGTAGTAATGTAGTACCACACTGAAACAGTCAATGAAACCAGGTTTCCATCAATATTTTAGAAGACAACGCAAGTTAGGTCTAGGTAAGGCCTGAGATTTTCACTGATCAGACTCATACTTTCGCATTCTTCACATACTTGTTGTACGGATCCTCGGTTTTTTCTGGTTTGGATCACGTAGTAATGTGGTACCACACTGAAACATTCAATGAAACCTGGTCTGGATAAATATTTTAGAGGATTACGCATGTTAGGTCTGGGTTAGGTCTGTGATTTGCCCTCATCAGGGTCATACTTTCGCAGTTTTAACATGCATGTTGACCTGATCGAGGGTTTTCTTTGCTTTGGATCACGTAGTAAAGTGGTACCACACTAAAACAGTCAATTAAACCTGGTCTCGATCAATATTTTAGAGGATAACGCATGTTAGGTCTGGGTTAGGTCTGGGATTAGCCCTCATCAGGGTCATACTGTCGCACACTTGACATACTCGTTGATCAGATCCTGGGTTTTTTTCTGGTTTGGATCACGTAGTAATGTGGTACCACACTGAAACAGTCGATTAAACCTGGTTTCGATCAATATTATTGAGGATAACGCATGTTAGGTCTAGTTTAGGCCTGGGATTTTCACTCATCAGACTCATACTTTCGCATTCTTCACATACTTGTTGAACGGACCCTGGGTTCTTTCTGGTTTGGATCACGTAGTAATATGGGACCACACTGAAACAGTCAATTAAACCTGGTTTCGATCAATATTTTAGTGAATAATTCATCTTAGGTCTAGGTTAGGTCTGGGATTTGCTCTCATCGGGCTCATTCTTTCGCATATTTCTCATACATGTAAAACAGATCCTGGGTTTTTTCTGTTTTGGATCACGTAGTAATGTGGGACCACACTGAAACAATCAATTAAACCTGGTCTTGATAAATATTTTAGAGGATAACACATGTTAGGTCTGGGTTAGGTCTAGGATTTGCCCTCATCAGGCTCATACTTTCGCATATTGCTCATACTTCATGGCTAGATCCTGGGCCGTTTCTGGATTGTATCACGTAGCAATGTGGTACCACGCTGAAACATTCAATGAAACCTGGTCTGGATAAATAGTTTAGAGGATAACGCATGTTAGGTCAAGGTTAGGTCTAAGATTTGCCCTCATCAGGCTCACAGTTTCGCGTTTTTCACATACTTGTTGAACAGATCCTGGGTTGTTTCTGGTTTGGATCACGTAGTAATGTGGTACCACACTGAAACAGTCGATTAAACCAGGTTCCGGTCAGTATTTTTGAGGATAACGCATGTTAGGTCTAGGTTAGGTCTGGGATTTTCACTCATTAGACTCATACTTTCGCATTCTTCACATACTTGTTGAACGGATCCTAGGTTTTTTCTGGTTTGCATCACGTAGTAATGTGGGACCACACTGAAACAATCAATTACACCTGGTTTCGATCAATATTTAAGAGAATAATTCATGTTAGGTCTAGTTTAGGTCTGGGATTTGCTCTCATCAGGCTCATTCTTTCGCATATTTCTCAGACTTGATGGCTAGATCCTGGGCTTTTTCTGGATTGCATCACGTAGTAATGAAGTACAGCACTGAAACAGTCAATTAAACCTGGTTTCCATCAATATCTTAGAGGACAACGCAAGTTAGGTCTGGGATAGGTCAGGGATTTGCCCTCATCAGGCTCATACTTTCGCGTTTTTCACAACCTTGTTGAACAGACCCTGGGTTTTTTCTGGTTTGGATCACGTAGTAGTGTGGTTCCACACTGAAACAGTCCATTAAACCTGGTTTCCATCAATATTTTAGAGGACAACGCAAGTTGGGTCTAGGTAAGGCCTGAGATTTTCACTGATCAGACTCATACTTTCGCATTCTTCACATACCTGTTGTACGGATCCTGGGTTTTTTCTGGTTTGGATCACGTAGTAATGTGGTACCACACTGAAACAGTCGATTAAACCTCGTTTCGATCAATATTTTTGAGGATAACGCATGTTAGGTCTAAGTTAGTTCTGGGATTCGCCCTAATCAGGCTCATACATTCGCGTTTTTCACGTACTTGTTGAACTGATCCTGGGTTTTTTCTGGTTTGGATCACGTAGTAATGTGGTACCACACTGAAACAGTCGATTAAACCTCGTTTCGATCAATATCTTAGAGGATAGCGCAAGTTAGGTCTGGGATAGGTCTGGGATTTGACCTCATCAGACTCATACCTTCGCACCCTTCACATACTCGTTGAACAGATCCTGGGTTATTTTCTGGTTTGGATCACATAGTAATGTGGTACCACACTGAAACAGACGATTAAACCAGGTTTCGATCAATATTTTTGAGGATAACGCATGTCAGGTCTAGGTTAGGCCTGGGATTTTCACTCATCAGACTCATACTTTCGCATTCTTCACATACTTGTTGAACGGATCCTGGGTTTTTTCTGGTTTGGATCACGTAGCAATGTGGGACCACACTGAAACAGTCAATTAAACCTGGTTTCGATCAATATTTTAGAGAATAATTCATGTTAGGTCTAGGTTAGGTCTGGGATTTGCTCTCATCGGGCTCATTCTTTCGCATATTTCTCATACATGTAGAACAGATCCTGGGTTTTTTCTGTTTTGGATCACGTAGTAATGTGGGACCACACTGAAACAATCAACTAAACCTGGTCTTGATAAATATTTTAGGCGATAACGCATGTTAGGTCTGGGTTAGGTCTAGGATTTGCCCTCATCAGGCTCATACTTTCGCATATTGCTCAGACTTCATGGCTAGATCCTGGGCTGTTTCTGGATTGTATCACGTAGTAATGTGGTACCACGCTGAAACAGTCAATTAAACCTGATTTCGATCAATATTTTAGAGGATAACGCAAGTTAGGTCTGGGATAGGTCTAGGATTTGCCCTCATCAGGCTCTTACTTTCGCATATTTCTCATACTTCATGGCTAGATCCTGGGCTATTTCTGGATTGGATCACGTAGAAAGTGGTACCACACTGAAACATTCAATGAAACCTGGTCTGGATAAATATTTTAGAGGATAACGCATGTTAGGTCAAGGTTAGGTCTAAGATTTGCCCTCATGAGGCTCACAGTTTCGAATTTTTCACATACTTTTTGAACAGATCCTGGGTTTTTTCTGGTTTGGATCACGTAGTACTGTGGTACCATACTGAAACTGTCCATTAAACCTGGTTTCGCTCAATATTTTAGAGGATAACGCATGTTAGGTCTAGGTTAGGTCTGGGATTTGCTGCCATCAGGCTCATTCTTTCGCATATTTCTCATACTTGATGGCTAGATCCTGGGCTTTTTCTAGATTGCATCACGTAGTAATGTAGTACCACACTGAAACAGTCAATGAAACCAGGTTTCCATCAATATTTTAGAAGACAACGCAAGTTAGGTCTAGGTAAGGCCTGAGATTTTCACTGATCAGACTCATACTTTCGCATTCTTCACATACCTATTGTACGGATCCTCGGTTTTTTCTGGTTTGGATCACGTAGTAATGTGGTACCACGCTGAAACATTCAATTAAACCTGGTCTTGATAAATATTCTAGAGGATAACACAAGTTAAGTTTGGGATAGGTCTGGGATTTGACCTCATCAGACTCATACTTTCGCGTTTTTCACATACTTGTTGAACAGATCCTTGGTTTTTTCTGGTTTGGATCACGTAGTAGTGTGGTACCACACTGAAAGAGTCCATTAAACCTGGTTGCGATCAATATTTTAGAGGATAACGCATGTTAGGTCTGGGTTAGGTCTAGTATTTGCCCTCATCAGGCTCATTCTTTCGCATATTTCTCAAACTTGATGGCTTGATCCTGGGCTTTTTCTGGATTGCATCACGTAGTAATGTGGTACCACACTGAAACATTCAATTATACCTTGTCTTGATAAATATTTTAGAGGATAACGCATGTTAGGTCTGGGTTAGGTCTAGGATTTGCCCTCATCAGGCTCACAGTTTCGCGTTTTTCACATACTTTTTGAACAGATCCTGGGTTTTTTCTGATTTGGATCACGTAGTACTGGGGTACCATACTGAAACAGTTCATTAAACCTGGTTTCGCTCAATATTTTAGAGGGTAACGCATGTTAGGTCTAGGTTAGGACTGGGATTTGCTGTCATCAGGCTCATTCTTTCGTATATTTCTCATACTTGATGGCTAGATCCTGGGCTTTTTCTAGATTGCATCACGTAGTAATGTAGTACCACACTGAAGCAGTCAATGAAACCAGGTCTCCATCAATATTTTAGAAGACAACGCAAGTTAGGTCTAGGTAAGGCCTGAGATTTTCACTGATCAGACTCATACTTTCGCATTCTTCACATACCTGTTGTACGGATCCTGGGTTTTTTCTGGTTTGGATCACGTAGTAATGTGGTACCACACTGAAACAGTCGATTACACCTGGTTTGGATCAATATTTTAGAGAATAATTCATGTTATGTTTAGGTAAGGTCTGGGATTTGCTCCCATCAGGCTCATCCTTTCGCATATTTCTCATACTTCATGGCTAGATCCTGGGCTGTTTCTGGATTGTATCACGTAGTAATGTGGTACCACACTGAAACAGTCCATTAAACCTGGTTTCGCTCAATATTTTAGAGGATAACGCAAGTTAGGTCTGGGATAGGTCTGGGATTCGCCCTAATCAGGCTCATACATTCGCGTTTTTCACGTACTTGTTAAACTGATCCTGGGTTTTTTCTGGTTTGGATCACGTAGTAATGTGGTACCACACTGAAACAGTCGATTAAACCTCGTTTCGATCAATATTCTAGAGGATAACGCAAGTTAGGTCTGGGACAGTTCTGGGATTTGCCCTCATCAGACTCATACCTTCGCACCCTTCACATACTCGTTGAACAGATCCTGGGTTATTTTCTGGTTTGGTTCACATAGTAATGTGGTACCACACTGAAACAGTCGATTAAACCTGGTTTCGATCAATATTTTAGAGGATAACGCATGTTAGGTCTAGGTTAGGTCTGGGATTTGCTGTCATCAGGCTCATTCTTTCGCATATTTCTCATACTTGATGGCTAGATCCTGGGCTTTTTCTAGATTGCATCACGTAGTAATGTAGTACCACACTGAAACAGTCAATGAAACCAGGTTTCCATCAATATTTTAGAAGACAACGCATGTTAGGTCTAGGTTAGGCCTGGGATTTTCACTCATCAGACTCATACTTTCGCATTCTTCACATACTTGTTGAACGGATCCTGGGTTTTTTCTGGTTTGGATCACGTAGCAATGTGGGACCACACTGAAACAGTCAATTAAACCTGGTTTCGATCAATATTTTAGAGAATAATTCATGTTAGGTCTAGGTTAGGTCTGGGATTTGCTCTTATCAGGCTCATTCTTTCGCATATTTCTCATACTTGATGGCGAGATCCTGGGCTTTTTCTGGATTGCACAACGTAGTAATGAAGTACAACACTGAAACAGTCAATTAAACCTGGTTTCCATCAATATTTCAGAGGACAACGCATGTTAGGTCTAGGTTAGGCCTGGGATTTGCCCTCATCAGGGTCATACTGTCGCAGTTTTAACATACTTGTTGAACGGATCCTGGGTTTTTTCTGGTTTGGATCACGTAGCAATGTGGGACCACACTGAAACAGTCAATTAAACCTGGTTTCGATCAATATTTTAGAGAATAATTCATGTTAGGTCTAGGTTAGGTCTGGGATTTGCTCTTATCAGGCTCATTCTTTCGCATATTTCTCATACTTGATGGCGAGATCCTGGGCTTTTTCTGGATTGCACAACGTAGTAATGAAGTACAACACTGAAACAGTCAATTAAACCTGGTTTCCATCAATATTTCAGAGGACAACGCATATTAGGTCTAGGCTAGGCCTGGGATTTGCCCTCATCAGGGTCATACTTTCGCAGTTTTAACTTACATGTTGGCCTGATCGATGGTTTTTTCTGCTTTGGATCACGTAGTAAAGTGGTGCCACACTGATACAGTCCATTAAACCTGGTTTCCATCAATATTTTAGAGGACAACGCATGTTAGGTCTAGGTTAGGCCTGGGATTTGCCCTCATCAGGGTCATACTGTCGCAGTTTTAACATACTTGTTGAACGGATCCTGGGTTTTTTCTGGTTTGGTTCACGTAGTAATGTGGTACCACACTTAAACATTCAATTAAACCTGGTCTTGATAAATATTTTAGAGGATAACGCATGTTAGGATTGGGTTAGGTCTAGGATTTGCCCTCATCAGGCTCATACTTTCGCATATTTCTCATACTTCATGGCTAGATCCTGGGTTTTTTCTGGATTGGATCACGTAGTAATGTGGTACCACACTGAAACATTCAATTAAACCTGGTCTTGATAAATATTTTAGAGGATAACGCATGTTAGGTCTGGGTTATGTCTAGGATTTGCCCTCATCAGACTCATACTTTCGCAGTCTTCGCATACTTGTTGAACAGATCCTGGTTTATTTTCTGGTTTGGTTCACGTAGTAATGTGGTACCACACTGAAACATTCAATTAAACCTGGTCTTGATAAATATTTTAGAGGATAACGCATGTTAGGTTTGGGTTAGGTCTAGGATTTGCCCTCATCAGACTCATAGTTTCGCATTCTTCACATGCTACTTGAACGGATCCTGGGTTTTTTCTGGTTTGGATCAGGTAGTAATGTGGGACCACACTGAAGCAGTCAATTAAACCTGGTTTCGATAAATATTTTAGAGAATAATTCATGTTAGGCCTAGGTTAGGTCTGGGATTTGCTCTTATCAGGCTCATTCTTTCGCATATTTCTCATACTTGATGCCTAGATTCTGGGCTTTTTCTGGATTGCATAACGTAGTAATGAAGTACAACACTGAAACAGTCAATTAAACCTGGTTACCATCAATATTTTAGAGGACAACGCATGTTAGGTCTATGTTAGGCCTGGGATTTGCCCTCATCAGGGTCATACTTTCGCAGTTTTAACATACTTGTTGAACGGATCCTGGGTTTTTTCTGGTTTGGCTCACGTAGTAATGTGGTACCACACTGAAACATTCAATTAAACCTGGTCTTGTTAAATATTTTAGAGGATAACGCATGTTAGGTTTGGGTTAGGTCTAGGATTTGCCCTCGTCAGGCTCATACTTTCGCATATTTCTCATACTTCATGGCTAGACCCTGGGCTGTTTCTGGATTGTATCAAGTAGTAATGTGATACCACGCTGAAACAGTCGATTAAACCTGGTTTCGATCAATATTTTAGAGGGTAACGCAAGTTAGGTCTGGGATAGGTCTAGGATATGCCCTCATCAGGCTCTTACTTTCGCATATTTCTCATACTTCATGGCTAGATCCTGGGCTGTTTCTGGATTCTATCACGTAGTAATGTGGTACCACGCTGAAACAGTCAATTAAACCTGATTTCGATCAATATTTTAGAGGATAACGCAAGTTAGGTCTGGGATAGGTCTAGGATTTGCCCTCATCAGGCTCTTACTTTCGCATATTTCTCATACTTCATGGCTAGATCCTGAGCTATTTCTGGATTGGATCATGTAGTAAAGTGGTACCACACTGAAACATTCAATGAAACCTGGTCTGGATAAATATTTTAGAGAATAACGCATGTTAGGTCAAGGTTAGGTCTAAGATTTGCCCTCATCAGGCTCACAGTTTCGCGTTTTTCACATACTTGTTGAACAGATCCTGGGTTTTTTCTGGTTTGGATTACGTAGTAATGTGGTACCACACTGAAACAGTCCATTAAACCTGGTTTCGCTCAATATTTTAGAGGATACCGCATGTTAGGTCTAGGTTAGGTCTGGGGTTTGCTGTCATCAGGCTCGTTCTTTCGCATATTTCTCATACTTGGTGGCTAGATCCTGGGCTTTTTCTAGATTGCATCACGTAGTAATGTAGTACCACACTGAAACAGTCAATGAAACCAGGTTTCCATCAATATTTTAGAAGACAACGCAAGTTAGGTCTAGGTAAGGCCTGAGATTTTCACTGATCAGACTCATACTTTCGCATTCTTCACATACTTGTTGTACGGATCCTCGGTTTTTTCTGGTTTGGATCACGTAGTAATGTGGTACCACACTGAAACATTCAATGAAACCTGGTCTGGATAAATATTTTAGAGGATTACGCATGTTAGGTCTGGGTTAGGTCTGTGATTTGCCCTCATCAGGGTCATACTTTCGCAGTTTTAACATGCATGTTGACCTGATCGAGGGTTTTCTTTGCTTTGGATCACGTAGTAAAGTGGTACCACACTAAAACAGTCAATTAAACCTGGTCTCGATCAATATTTTAGAGGATAACGCATGTTAGGTCTGGGTTAGGTCTGGGATTAGCCCTCATCAGGGTCATACTGTCGCACACTTGACATACTCGTTGATCAGATCCTGGGTTTTTTTCTGGTTTGGATCACGTAGTAATGTGGTACCACACTGAAACAGTCGATTAAACCTGGTTTCGATCAATATTATTGAGGATAACGCATGTTAGGTCTAGTTTAGGCCTGGGATTTTCACTCATCAGACTCATACTTTCGCATTCTTCACATACTTGTTGAACGGACCCTGGGTTCTTTCTGGTTTGGATCACGTAGTAATGTGGGACCACACTGAAACAGTCAATTAAACCTGGTTTCGATCAATATTTTAGTGAATAATTCATGTTAGGTCTAGGTTAGGTCTGGGATTTGCTCTCATCGGGCTCATTCTTTCGCATATTTCTCATACATGTAGAACAGATCCTGGGTTTTTTCTGTTTTGGATCACGTAGTAATGTGGGACCACACTGAAACAATCAATTAAACCTGGTCTTGATAAATATTTTAGAGGATAACACATGTTAGGTCTGGGTTAGGTCTAGGATTTGCCCTCATCAGGCTCATACTTTCGCATATTGCTCATACTTCATGGCTAGATCCTGGGCCGTTTCTGGATTGTATCACGTAGTAATGTGGTACCACGCTGAAACATTCAATGAAACCTGGTCTGGATAAATAGTTTAGAGGATAACGCATGTTAGGTCAAGGTTAGGTCTAAGATTTGCCCTCATCAGGCTCACAGTTTCGCGTTTTTCACATACTTGTTGAACAGATCCTGGGTTGTTTCTGGTTTGGATCACGTAGTAATGTGGTACCACACTGAAACAGTCGATTAAACCAGGTTCCGGTCAGTATTTTTGAGGATAACGCATGTTAGGTCTAGGTTAGGTCTGGGATTTTCACTCATTAGACTCATACTTTCGCATTCTTCACATACTTGTTGAACGGATCCTAGGTTTTTTCTGGTTTGCATCACGTAGTAATGTGGGACCACACTGAAACAATCAATTACACCTGGTTTCGATCAATATTTAAGAGAATAATTCATGTTAGGTCTAGTTTAGGTCTGGGATTTGCTCTCATCAGGCTCATTCTTTCGCATATTTCTCAGACTTGATGGCTAGATCCTGGGCTTTTTCTGGATTGCATCACGTAGTCATGAAGTACAGCACTGAAACAGTCAATTAAACCTGGTTTCCATCAATATCTTAGAGGACAACGCAAGTTAGGTCTGGGATAGGTCAGGGATTTGCCCTCATCAGGCTCATACTTTCGCGTTTTTCACAACCTTGTTGAACAGACCCTGGGTTTTTTCTGGTTTGGATCACGTAGTAGTGTGGTTCCACACTGAAACAGTCCATTAAACCTGGTTTCCATCAATATTTTAGAGGACAACGCAAGTTGGGTCTAGGTAAGTCCTGAGATTTTCACTGATCAGACTCATACTTTCGCATTCTTCACATACTTGTTGAACGGATCCTGGGTTTTTTCTGGTTTTGATCACGCAGTAATGAGGTACCACAATGAAACATTCAATTAAACCTGGTCCTGATAAAAATTTTACAGAATAACGCATGTTAGGTCTGGGTTAGGTCTAGGATTTGCCCTCATCAGGCTCATACTTTCGCATATTTCTCATACTTCATGGCTAGATCCTGGGCTTTTTCTGGATTGCATCACGTAGTAATGAAGTACAACACTGAAACAGTCAATTAAAACTGGTTTCGATCAATATTTTAGAGAATAATTCATGTTAGGTCTAGGTTAGGTCTGAGATTTGCTCCCATCATGCTCATTCTTTCGCATATTTCTCATACTTGATGGCTAGATCCTGGGCTTTTTCTGGATTGCATCACGTAGTAATGAAGTACAACACTGAAACGGTCAATTAAACCTTGTTTCCATCAATATTTTAGAGGACAACGCATGTTAGGTCTAGGTTAGGCCTGGGATTTGCCCTCATCAGGGTCATACTGTCGCAGTTTTAACATACTTGTTGAACGGATCCTGGGATTTTTCTGGTTTGGTTCACGTAGTAATGTGGTACCACACTGAAACATTCAATTACACCTGGTCTTGATAAATATTTTAGAGGATAACGCATGTTAGGTTTGGGCTAGGTCTAGGATTTGCCCTCATCAGGCTCATACTTTCGCATATTTCACATACTTCATGGCTAGATCCTGGGCTTTTTCTGGATTGTACCACGTAGTAATGTGGTACCACGCTGAAACAGTCGATTAAACCTGGTTTCGATCAATATTTTAGATGATAACGCAAGTTAAGTCTGGGATAGGTCTGGGATTTGACCTCATCAGACTCATACTTTCGCATTCTTCACATACTTGTTGAACGGATCCTGGGTTTTTTCTGGTTTGGTTCTCGTAGTAATGTGGTACCACACTGAAACGTTCAATTAAACCTGGTCTTGATAAATATTTTAGAGGATAACGCATGTTAGGTTTGGGTTAGTTCTAGGATTTGCCCTCATCAGGCTCATACGTTCGCATATTTCACATACTTCATGGCTAGATCCTGGGCTTTTTCTGGATTGCATCACGTAGTAAAGTGGTACCACACTGAAACATTCAATGAAACCTGGTTTCGATCAATATTCTAGAGGATAACACAAGTTAAGTCTGGGATAGGTCTGGGATTTGACCTCATCAGACTCATACTTTCGCGTTTTTCACATACTTGTTGAACAGATCCTGGGTTTTTTCTGGTTTGGATCACGTAGTAGTGTGGTACCACACTGAAAGAGTCCATTAAACCTGGTTGCGATCAATATTTTAGAGGATAACGCATGTTAGGTCTGGGTTAGGTCTAGTATTTGCCCTCATCAGGCTCATTCTTTCGCATATTTCTCAAACTTGATGGCTTGATCCTGGGCTTTTTCTGGATTGCATCACGTAGTAATGTGGTACCACACTGAAACATTCAATTATACCTGGTCTTGATAAATATTTTAGAGGATAACGCATGTTAGGTCTGGGTTAGGTCTAGGATTTGCCCTCATCAGGCTCACAGTTTCGCGTTTTTCACATACTTTTTGAACAGATCCTGGGTTTTTTCTGGTTTGGATCACGTAGTACTGTGGTACCATACTGAAACAGTTCATTAAACCTGGTCTCGCTCAATATTTTAGAGGGTAACGCATGTTAGGTCTAGGTAAGGCCTGAGATTTTCACTGATCAGACTCATACTTTCGCATTCTTCACATACCTGTTGTACGGATCCTGGGTGTTTTCTGGTTTGGATCACGTAGTAATGTGGTACCACACTGAAACAGTCGATTAAACCTCGTTTCGATCAATATTTTTGAGGATAACGCATGTTAGGTCTAGGTTAGGTCTGGGATTTGCTCTTATCAGGCTCATTCTTTCGCATATTTCTCAGACTTCATGGCTAGATCCTGGGCTGTTTCTGGATTGTATCACGTAGTAATGTGGTACCACGCTGAAACAGTCAATTAAACCTGATTTCGATCAATATTTTAGAGGATAACGCAAGTTAGGTCTGGGATAGGTCTAGGATTTGCCCTCATCAGGCTCTTACTTTCGCATATTTCTCATACTTCATGGCTAGATCCTGAGCTATTTCTGGATTGGATCATGTAGTAAAGTGGTACCACACTGAAACATTCAATGAAACCTGGTCTGGATAAATATTTTAGAGGATAACGCATGTTAGGTCTGGGTTAGGTCTGGGATTAGCCCTCATCAGGGTCATACTGTCGCACACTTGACATACTCGTTGATCAGATCCTGGGTTTTTTTCTGGTTTGGATCACGTAGTAATGTGGTACCACACTGAAACAGTCGATTAAACCTGGTTTCGATCAATATTATTGAGGATAACGCATGTTAGGTCTAGTTTAGGCCTGGGATTTTCACTCATCAGACTCATACTTTCGCATTCTTCACATAATTGTTGAACGGACCCTGGGTTCTTTCTGGTTTGGATCACGTAGTAATATGGGACCACACTGAAACAGTCAATTAAACCTGGTTTCGATCAATATTTTAGTGAATAATTCATGTTAGGTCTAGGTTAGGTCTGGGATTTGCTCTCATCGGGCTCATTCTTTCGCATATTTCTCATACATGTAGAACAGATCCTGGGTTTTTTCTGTTTTGGATCACGTAGTAATGTGGGACCACACTGAAACAATCAATTAAACCTGGTCTTGATAAATATTTTAGAGGATAACACATGTTAGGTCTGGGTTAGGTCTAGGATTTGCCCTCATCAGGCTCATACTTTCGCATATTGCTCATACTTCATGGCTAGATCCTGGGCCGTTTCTGGATTGTATCACGTAGTAATGTGGTACCACGCTGAAACATTCAATGAAACCTGGTCTGGATAAATAGTTTAGAGGATAACGCATGTTAGGTCAAGGTTAGGTCTGAGATTTGCCCTCATCAGGCTCACAGTTTCGCGTTTTTCACATACTTGTTGAACAGATCCTGGGTTGTTTCTGGTTTGGATCACGTAGTAATGTGGTACCACACTGAAACAGTCGATTAAACCAGGTTCCGGTCAGTATTTTTGAGGATAACGCATGTTAGGTCTAGGTTAGGTCTGGGATTTTCACTTATTAGACTCATACTTTCGCATTCTTCACATACTTGTTGAACGGATCCTAGGTTTTTTCTGGTTTGCATCACGTAGTAATGTGGGACCACACTGAAACAATCAATTACACCTGGTTTCGATCAATATTTAAGAGAATAATTCATGTTAGGTCTAGTTTAGGTCTGGGATTTGCTCTCATCAGGCTCATTCTTTCGCATATTTCTCAGACTTGATGGCTAGATCCTGGGCTTTTTCTGGATTGCATCACGTAGTCATGAAGTACAGCACTGAAACAGTCAATTAAACCTGGTTTCCATCAATATCTTAGAGGACAACGCAAGTTAGGTCTGGGATAGGTCAGGGATTTGCCCTCATCAGGCTCATACTTTCGCGTTTTTCACAACCTTGTTGAACAGACCCTGGGTTTTTTCTGGTTTGGATCACGTAGTAGTGTGGTTCCACACTGAAACAGTCCATTAAACCTGGTTTCCATCAATATTTTAGAGGACAACGCAAGTTGGGTCTAGGTAAGTCCTGAGATTTTCACTGATCAGACTCATACTTTCGCATTCTTCACATACTTGTTGAACGGATCCTGGGCTGTTTCTGGATTGTATCACGTAGCAATGTGGGACCACACTGAAACAGTCAATTAAACCTGGTTTCGATCAATATTTTAGAGAATAATTCATGTTAGGTCTAGGTTAGGTCTGGGATTTGCTCTTATCAGGCTCATTCTTTCGCATATTTCTCAGACTTCATGGCTAGATCCTGGGCTGTTTCTGGATTGTATCACGTAGCAATGTGGGACCACACTGAAACAGTCAATTAAACCTGGTTTCGATCAATATTTTAGAGAATAAATCATGTTAGGTCTAGGTTAGGTCTGGGATTTGCTCTCATCGGGCTCATTCTTTCGCATATTTCTCATACATGTAGAACAGATCCTGGGTTTTTTCTGTTTTGGATCACGTAGTAATGTGGGACCACACTGAAACAATCAATTAAACCTGGTCTTGATAAATATTTTAGGCGATAACGCATGTTAGGTCTGGGTTAGGTCTGTGATTTGCCCTCATCAGGGTCATACTTTCGCAGTTTTAACTGGCATGTTGACCTGATCGAGGGTTTTTTCTGGTTTGGATCACGTAGTAATGTGGGACCACACTGAAACAGTCAATTAAATCTGGTTTTGTTCAATATTTTAGAGAATAATTTATGTTAGGTCTAGGTTAGGCCTGGGATTTTCACTCATCAGACTCATACTTTCGCATTCTTCACATACTTGTTGAACGGATCCTGGGTTTTTTCTGGTTTGGATCACGTAGTAATGTGGGACCACACTGAAACAGTCAATTAAACCTGGTTTCGATCAATATTTTAGAGAATAATTCATGTTAGGTCTAGGTTAGGTCTGGGATTTGCTCTCATCAGGCTCATTCTTCCGCATATTTCTCATACATGTAGAACAGATCCTGGGTTTTTTCTGTTTTGGATCACGTAGTAATGTGGGACCACACTGAAACAATCAATTAAACCTGGTCTTGATAAATATTTTAGAGGATAACGCATGTTAGGTCTGGGTTAGGTCTAGGATTTGCCCTCATCAGGCTCATACTTTCGCCTATTCCTCATACTTCATGGCTAGATCCTGGGCTATTTCTGGATTGGATCATGTAATAAAGTGGTACCACACTGAAACATTCAATGAAACCTGGTCTGGATAAATATTTTAGAGGATAACGCATGTTAGGTCAAGGTTAGGTCTAAGATTTGCCCTCATCAGGCTCACAGTTTCGCGTTTTTCACATACTTGTTGAACAGATCCTGGGTTTTTTCTGGTTTGGATTACGTAGTAATGTGGTACCACACTGAAACAGTCCATTAATCCTGGTTTCGCTCAATATTTTAGAGGATACCGCATGTTAGGTCTAGGTTAGGTCTGGGGTTTGCTGTCATCAGGCTCGTTCTTTCGCATATTTCTCATACTTGGTGGCTAGATCCTGGGCTTTTTCTAGATTGCATCACGTAGTAATGTAGTACCACACTGAAACAGTCAATGAAACCAGGTTTCCATCAATATTTTAGAAGACAACGCAAGTTAGGTCTAGGTAAGGCCTGAGATTTTCACTGATCAGACTCATAATTTCGCATTCTTCACATACTTGTTGTACGGATCCTCGGTTTTTTCTGGTTTGGATCACGTAGTAATGTGGTACCACACTGAAACATTCAATTAAACCTGGTCTTGATAAATATTTTAGAGGATAACGCATGTTAGGTCAAGGTTAGGTCTGTGATTTGCCCTCATCAGGGTCATACTTTCGCAGTTTTAACATGCATGTTGATCAGATCCTGGGTTTTTTTCTGGTTTGGATCTCGTAGTAATGTGGTACCACACTGAAACAGTCGATTAAACCTGGTTTCGATCAATATTATTGAGGATAACGCATGTTAGGTCTAGTTTAGGCCTGGGATTTTCACTCATCAGACTCATACTTTCGCATTCTTCACATACTTGTTGAACGGACCCTGGGTTCTTTCTGGTTTGGATCACGTAGTAATGTGGGACCACACTGGAACAATCAATTAAACCTGGTCTTGATAAATATTTTAGAGGATAACACATGTTAGGTCTGGGTTAGGTCTAGGAATTGCCCTCATCAGGCTCATACTTTCGCATATTGCTCATACTTCATGGCTAGATCCTGGGCTGTTTCTGGATTGTATCACGTAGTAATGTGGTACCACGCTGAAACAGTCAATTAAACCTGATTTCGATCAATATTTTAGAGGATAACGCAAGTTAGGTCTGGGATAGGTCTAGGATTTGCCCTCATCAGGCTCTTACTTTCGCATATTTCTCATACTTCATGGCTAGATCCTGGGCTGTTTCTGGATTGTATCACGTAGCAATGTGGGACCACACTGAAACAGTCAATTAAACCTGGTTTCGATCAATATTTTAGAGAATAATTCATGTTAGGTCTAGGTTAGGTCTGGGATTTGCTCTTATCAGGCTCATTCTTTCGCATATTTCTCAGACTTCATGGCTAGATCCTGGGCTGTTTCTGGATTGTATCACGTAGCAATGTGGGACCACACTGAAACAGTCAACTAAACCTGGTTTCGATCAATATTTTAGAGAATAAATCATGTTAGGTCTAGGTTAGGTCTGGGATTTGCTCTCATCGGGCTCATTCTTTCGCATATTTCTCATACATGTAGAACAGATCCTGGGTTTTTTCTGTTTTGGATCACGTAGTAATGTGGGACCACACTGAAACAATCAATTAAACCTGGTCTTGATAAATATTTTAGGCGATAACGCATGTTAGGTCTGGGTTAGGTCTGTGATTTGCCCTCATCAGGGTCATACTTTCGCAGTTTTAACTGGCATGTTGACCTGATCGAGGGTTTTTTCTGGTTTGGATCACGTAGTAATGTGGGACCACACTGAAACAGTCAATTAAATCTGGTTTTGTTCAATATTTTAGAGAATAATTCATGTTAGGTCTAGGTTAGGCCTGGGATTTTCACTCATCAGACTCATACTTTCGCATTCTTCACATACTTGTTGAACGGATCCTGGGTTTTTTCTGGTTTGGATCACGTAGTAATGTGGGACCACACTGAAACAGTCAATTAAACCTGGTTTCGATCAATATTTTAGAGAATAATTCATGTTAAGTCTAGGTTAGGTCTGGGATTTGCTCTCATCAGGCTCATTCTTTCGCATATTTCTCATACATGTAGAACAGATCCTGGGTTTTTTCTGTTTTGGATCACGTAGTAATGTGGGACCACACTGAAACAATCAATTAAACCTGGTCTTGATAAATATTTTAGAGGATAACGCATGTTAGGTCTGGGTTAGGTCTAGGATTTGCCCTCATCAGGCTCATACTTTCGCATATTGCTCATACTTCATGGCTAGATCCTGGGCTGTTTCTGGATTCTATCACGTAGTAATGTGGTACCACGCTGAAACAGTCAATTAAACCTGATTTCGATCAATATTTTAGAGGATAACGCAAGTTAGGTCTGGGATAGGTCTAGGATTTGCCCTCATCAGGCTCTTACTTTCGCCTATTTCTCATACTTCATGGCTAGATCCTGGGCTATTTCTGGATTGGATCATGTAATAAAGTGGTACCACACTGAAACATTCAATGAAACCTGGTCTGGATAAATATTTTAGAGGATAACGCATGTTAGGTCAAGGTTAGGTCTAAGATTTGCCCTCATCAGGCTCACAGTTTCGCGTTTTTCACATACTTGTTGAACAGATCCTGGGTTTTTTCTGGTTTGGATTACGTAGTAATGTGGTACCACACTGAAACAGTCCATTAATCCTGGTTTCGCTCAATATTTTAGAGGATACCGCATGTTAGGTCTAGGTTAGGTCTGGGGTTTGCTGTCATCAGGCTCGTTCTTTCGCATATTTCTCATACTTGGTGGCTAGATCCTGGGCTTTTTCTAGATTGCATCACGTAGTAATGTAGTACCACACTGAAACAGTCAATGAAACCAGGTTTCCATCAATATTTTAGAAGACAACGCAAGTTAGGTCTAGGTAAGGCCTGAGATTTTCACTGATCAGACTCATAATTTCGCATTCTTCACATACTTGTTGTACGGATCCTCGGTTTTTTCTGGTTTGGATCACGTAGTAATGTGGTACCACACTGAAACATTCAATTAAACCTGGTCTTGATAAATATTTTAGAGGATAACGCATGTTAGGTCAAGGTTAGGTCTGTGATTTGCCCTCATCAGGGTCATACTTTCGCAGTTTTAACATGCATGTTGATCAGATCCTGGGTTTTTTTCTGGTTTGGATCACGTAGTAATGTGGTACCACACTGAAACAGTCGATTAAACCTGGTTTCGATCAATATTATTGAGGATAACGCATGTTAGGTCTAGTTTAGGCCTGGGATTTTCACTCATCAGACTCATACTTTCGCATTCTTCACATACTTGTTGAACGGACCCTGGGTTCTTTCTGGTTTGGATCACGTAGTAATGTGGGACCACACTGGAACAATCAATTAAACCTGGTCTTGATAAATATTTTAGAGGATAACACATGTTAGGTCTGGGTTAGGTCTAGGAATTGCCCTCATCAGGCTCATACTTTCGCATATTGCTCATACTTCATGGCTAGATCCTGGGCTGTTTCTGGATTGTATCACGTAGTAATGTGGTACCACGCTGAAACAGTCAATTAAACCTGATTTCGATCAATATTTTAGAGGATAACGCAAGTTAGGTCTGGGATAGGTCTAGGATTTGCCCTCATGAGGCTCCTACTTTCGCATATTTCTCATACTTCATGGCTAGATCCTGGGCTATTTCTGGATTGGATCACGTAGTAAAGTGGTACGACACTGAAACATTCAATGAAACCTGGTCTGGATAAATAGTTTAGAGGATAACGCATGTTAGGTCAAGGTTAGGTCTAAGATTTGCCCTCATCAGGCTCACAGTTTCGCGTTTTTCACATACTTGTTGAACAGATCCTGGGTTGTTTCTGGTTTGGATCACGTAGTAATGTGGTACCACACTGAAACAGTCGATTAAACCAGGTTCCGATCAGTATTTTTGAGGATAACGCATGTTAGGTCTATGTTAGGTCTGGGATTTTCACTCATCAGACTCATACTTTCGCATTCTTCACATACTTGTTGAACGGATCCTAGGTTTTTTCTGGTTTGGATCACGTAGTAATGTGGGACCACACTGAAACAATCAATTACACCTGGTTTCGATCAATATTTAAGAGAATAATTCATGTTAGGTCTAGTTTAGGTCTGGGATTTGCTCTCATCAGGCTCATTCTTTCGCATATTTCTCAAACTTGATGGCTAGATCCTGGGCTTTTTCTGGATTGCATCACGTAGTAATGAAGTACAACACTGAAACAGTCAATTAAACCTGGTTTCGATCAATATCTTAGAGGACAACGCAAGTTAGGTCTGGGATAGGTCAGGGATTTGCCCTCATCAGGCTCATACTTTCGCGTTTTTCACATCCTTGTTAAGCAGATCCTGGGTTTTTTCTGGTTTGGATCACGTAGTAGTGTGGTACCACACAGAAACAGTCCATTAAACCTGGTTGCGATCAATATTTTAGAGGATAACGCATGTTAGGTCTGGGTTAGGTCTAGGATTTGCCCTCATCAGGCTCATTCTTTCGCATATTTCTTATACTTGATGGCTAGATCCTAGGCTTTTTCTGGATTGCATCACGTAGTAATGTGGTACCACACTGAAACATTCAATTAAACCTGGTCTTGATAAATATTTTAGAGGATAACGCATGTTAGGTCTGGGATAGGTGTGGGATTTGCCATCATCAGGCTCATACTTTCGCAGTTTTAACATGCATGCTGACCTGATCGAGGGTTTTTTCTGCTTTGGATCACGTAGTAAAGTGGTACCACACTAAAACTGTCAATTAAACCTGGTTTCGATCAATATTTTAGAGGATATCGCAAGTTAGTTCTGGGATAGGTCTGTGATTTGCCCTCATCAGACTCATACTTTCGCACACTTCACATACTCGTTGATCAGATCCTGGGTTTTTTTCTGGTTTGGTTCACGTAGTAATGTGGTACCACACTGAAACATTCAATTAAACCTGGTCTTGATAAATATTTTAGAGGATACCGCATGTTAGGTCTAGGTTAGGTCTGGGGTTTGCTGTCATCAGGCTCGTTCTTTCGCATATTTCTCATACTTGGTGGCTAGATCCTGGGCTTTTTCTAGATTGCATCACGTAGTAATGTAGTACCACACTGAAACAGTCAATGAAACCAGGTTTCCATCAATATTTTAGAAGACAACGCAAGTTAGGTCTAGGTAAGGCCTGAGATTTTCACTGATCAGACTCATAATTTCGCATTCTTCACATACTTGTTGTACGGATCCTCGGTTTTTTCTGGTTTGGATCACGTAGTAATGTGGTACCACACTGAAACATTCAATTAAACCTGGTCTTGATAAATATTTTAGAGGATAACGCATGTTAGGTCAAGGTTAGGTCTGTGATTTGCCCTCATCAGGGTCATACTTTCGCAGTTTTAACATGCATGTTGATCAGATCCTGGGTTTTTTTCTGGTTTGGATCTCGTAGTAATGTGGTACCACACTGAAACAGTCGATTAAACCTGGTTTCGATCAATATTATTGAGGATAACGCATGTTAGGTCTAGTTTAGGCCTGGGATTTTCACTCATCAGACTCATACTTTCGCATTCTTCACATACTTGTTGAACGGACCCTGGGTTCTTTCTGGTTTGGATCACGTAGTAATGTGGGACCACACTGGAACAATCAATTAAACCTGGTCTTGATAAATATTTTAGAGGATAACACATGTTAGGTCTGGGTTAGGTCTAGGAATTGCCCTCATCAGGCTCATACTTTCGCATATTGCTCATACTTCATGGCTAGATCCTGGGCTGTTTCTGGATTGTATCACGTAGTAATGTGGTACCACGCTGAAACAGTCAATTAAACCTGATTTCGATCAATATTTTAGAGGATAACGCAAGTTAGGTCTGGGATAGGTCTAGGATTTGCCCTCATCAGGCTCTTACTTTCGCATATTTCTCATACTTCATGGCTAGATCCTGGGCTGTTTCTGGATTGTATCACGTAGCAATGTGGGACCACACTGAAACAGTCAATTAAACCTGGTTTCGATCAATATTTTAGAGAATAATTCATGTTAGGTCTAGGTTAGGTCTGGGATTTGCTCTTATCAGGCTCATTCTTTCGCATATTTCTCAGACTTCATGGCTAGATCCTGGGCTGTTTCTGGATTGTATCACGTAGCAATGTGGGACCACACTGAAACAGTCAATTAAACCTGGTTTCGATCAATATTTTAGAGAATAAATCATGTTAGGTCTAGGTTAGGTCTGGGATTTGCTCTCATCGGGCTCATTCTTTCGCATATTTCTCATACATGTAGAACAGATCCTGGGTTTTTTCTGTTTTGGATCACGTAGTAATGTGGGACCACACTGAAACAATCAATTAAACCTGGTCTTGATAAATATTTTAGGCGATAACGCATGTTAGGTCTGGGTTAGGTCTGTGATTTGCCCTCATCAGGGTCATACTTTCGCAGTTTTAACTGGCATGTTGACCTGATCGAGGGTTTTTTCTGGTTTGGATCACGTAGTAATGTGGGACCACACTGAAACAGTCAATTAAATCTGGTTTTGTTCAATATTTTAGAGAATAATTCATGTTAGGTCTATGTTAGGTCTGGGATTTTCACTCATCAGACTCATACTTTCGCATTCTTCACATACTTGTTGAACGGATCCTAGGTTTTTTCTGGTTTGGATCACGTAGTAATGTGGGACCACACTGAAACAATCAATTACACCTGGTTTCGATCAATATTTAAGAGAATAATTCATGTTAGGTCTAGTTTAGGTCTGGGATTTGCTCTCATCAGGCTCATTCTTTCGCATATTTCTCAAACTTGATGGCTAGATCCTGGGCTTTTTCTGGATTGCATCACGTAGTAATGAAGTACAACACTGAAACAGTCAATTAAACCTGGTTTCGATCAATATCTTAGAGGACAACGCAAGTTAGGTCTGGGATAGGTTAGGGATTTGCCCTCATCAGGCTCATTCTTTCGCATATTTCTTATACTTGATGGCTAGATCCTAGGCTTTTTCTGGATTGCATCACGTAGTAATGTGGTACCACACTGAAACATTCAATTAAACCTGGTCTTGATAAATATTTTAGAGGATAACGCATGTTAGGTCTGGGATAGGTGTGGGATTTGCCATCATCAGGCTCATACTTTCGCAGTTTTAACATGCATGCTGACCTGATCGAGGGTTTTTTCTGCTTTGGATCACGTAGTAAAGTGGTACCACACTAAAACTGTCAATTAAACCTGGTTTCGATCAATATTTTAGAGGATATCGCAAGTTAGTTCTGGGATAGGTCTGTGATTTGCCCTCATCAGACTCATACTTTCGCACACTTCACATACTCGTTGATCAGATCCTGGGTTTTTTTCTGGTTTGGTTCACGTAGTAATGTGGTACCACACTGAAACATTCAATTAAACCTGGTCTTGATAAATATTTTAGAGGATAACGCATGTTAGGTCTGGGTTAGGTCTAGGATTTGCCCTCATCAGGCTCATACTTTCGCATATTTCTCATACTTCATGGCTAGATCCCGGGCTATTTCTGGATTGTATCACGTAGTAATATGGTACCACGCTGAAACATTTAATTAAACCTGGTCTTGATAAATATTTTAGAGGATAACGCAAGTTAGGTCTGGGATTGGTCTGGGATTTGCCCTCATCAGATTCATTCTTACGCACACTTCACATACTCGTTGAACAGATCCTGGGTTATTTTCTGGTTTGGATCACATAGTAATGTGGTACCAAACTGAAACAGTCGATTAAACCAGGTTTCGATCAATATTTTTGAGGATAACGCATGTTAGGTCTAGGTTAGGCCTGGGATTTTCACTCATCAAACTCATACTTTCGCATTCTTCACATACTTGTTGAACGGATCCTGGGTTTTTTCTGGTTTGCATCACGTAGTAATGTGGGACCACACTGAAACAGTCAATTAAACCTGGTTTCGATCAATATTTTAGAGGATAACGCATGTTAGGTCTGGGATAGGTCTGGGATTTGCCCTCATCAGGCTCATACTTTCGCGTTTTTCACATACTTGTTGAACAGATCCTGGGTTTTTTCTGGTTTGGATCACGTAGTAGTGTGGTACCACACAGAAACAGTCCATTAAACCTGGTTGCGATCAATATTTTAGAGGATAACGCATGTTAGGTCTGGGTTAGGTCTAGGATTTGCCCTCATCAGGCTCATTAGTTCGCATATTTCTTATACTTGATGGCTAGATCCTAGGCTTCTTCTGGATTGCATCACGTAGTAATGTGGTACCACACTGAAACATTCAATTAAACCTGGTCTTGATAAATATTTTAGAGGATAACGCAAGTTAGGTCTGGGATAGGTCTGTGATTTGCTCTCATCAGACTCATACTTTCGCACACTTCACATACTCATTGATCAGATCCTGGGTTTTTTTCTGGTTTGGTTCACGTAGTAATGTGGTGCCACACTGAAACATTCATTTAAGCCTGGTCTTGATAAATATTTTAGAGGATAACGCATGTTAGGTCTGGGTTAGGTCTAGGATTTGCCCTCATTAGGCTCATACTTTCGCATATTTCTCATACTTCATGGCTAGATCCTGGGCTATTTCTGGATTGTATCACGTAGTAATGTGGTACCACGCTGAAACATTCAATTAAACCTGGTCTTGATAAATATTTTAGAGGATAACGCATGTTAGGTCTGGGATAGGTCTGGGATTTGCCCTCATCAGGCTCATACTTTCGCGTTTTTCACATACTTGTTGAACAGATCCTGGGTTTTTTCTGGTTTGGATCACGTAGTAGTGTGGTACCACACTGAAACAGTCCATTAAACCTGGTTTCGCTCAATATTTTAGTGGATAACGCATGTTAGGTCTAGGTCAGGCGTGGTTTTTTCACTCATCAGACTCATACTTTCGCATTCTTCACATACTCGTTGAACGGATCCTGGGTTTTTTCTGGTTTGGGTCACGTAGTAATGTGGGACCACACTGAAACAGTCAATTAAACCTGGTTTCGACCAATATTTTAGAGAATAATTCATGTTAGGTCTAGGTTAGGTCTGGGATTTGCTCTCATCAGGCTTATACTTTCGCACACTTCACATACTTGTTGAACGGATCCTGGGTTTTTTCTGGTTTGGATCACGTAGTAGTGTGGTACCACACTGAAACAGTCCATTAACCCTGGTTTCGCTCAATATTTTAGACGATAACGCATGTTTGGTCTAGGTCAGGCCTGGGATTTTCACTCATCAAACTCATACTTTCGCATTCTTCACATACTTGTTGAACGGATCCTGGGTTTTTTCTGGTTTGCATCACGTAGTAATGTGGGACCACACTGAAACAGTCAATTAAACCTGGTTTCGATCAATATTTTAGAGGATAACGCAAGTTAGGTCTGGGATAGGTCTGGGATTTGCCCTCATCAGGCTCATACTTTCGCGTTTTCCACATACTTGTTGAACAGATCCTGGGTTTTTTCTGGTTTGGATCACGTAGTAGTGTGGTACCACACAGAAACAGTCCATTAAACCTGGTTGCGATCAATATTTTAGAGGATAACGCATGTTAGGTCTGGGTTAGGTCTAGGATTTGCCCTCATCAGGCTCATTAGTTCGCATATTTCTTATACTTGATGGCTAGATCCTAGGCTTTTTCTGGATTGCATCACGTAGTAATGTGGTACCACACTGAAACATTCAATTATACCTGGTCTTGATAAATATTTTAGAGGATAACGCAAGTTAGGTCTGGGATAGGTCTGGGATTTGCCCTCATCAGACTCATACTTACGCACACTTCACATACTCGTTGAACAGATCCTGGGTTATTTTCTGCTTTGGATCACATAGTAATGTGGTACCAAACTGAAACAGTCGATTAAACCAGGTTTCGATCAATACTTTTGAGGATAACGCATGTTTGGTCTAGGTTAGGCCTGGGATTTTCACTCATCAGACTCATACTTTCGCATTCTTCACATACTTGTTGAACGGATCCTGGGTTTTTTCTGGTTTGGATCACGTAGTAATGTGGTACCACGCTGAAACATTCAATTAAACCTGGTCTTGATAAATATTTTAGAGGATAACGCATGTTAGGTCTGGGTTAGGTCTAGGATTTGCCCTCATCAGGCTCATACTTTCGCACATTTCTCATACTTCATGGCTAGATCCTGGGCTATTTCTGGATTGGATCACGTAGTAAAGTGGTACCACACTGAAACATTCAATGAAACCTGGTCTGGAGAAATATTTTAGCGGATAACTCATCTTTGGTCTGGGTTAGGTCAAAGATTTGCCCTCATCAGGCTCACAGTTTCGCGTTTTTCACATACTTGTTGAACGGATCCTGGGTTTTTTCAGGTTTGGATCACGTAGTAATGTGGGACCACACTGAAACAGTCAATTAAACCTGGTTTCGACCAATATTTTAGAGAATAATTCATGTTAGGTCTAGGTTAGGTCTGGGATTTGCTCTCATCAGGCTCATTCTTTCGCATATTTCTCATACTTGATGGCTAGATCCTGGGCTTTTTCTGGATTGCATCACGTAGTAATGAAGTACAACACTGAAACAGTCAACTAAACCTGGTTTCCATCAATATTTTAGAGGACAACGCAAGTTAGGTCTGGGATAGGTCTGGGATTTGCCCTCATCATGCTCATACTTTCGCGTTTTTCACATACTTGTTGAACAGATCCTGGGTTTTTTCTGGTTGGGATCCCGTAGTAGTGTGGTACCACACTGAAACAGTCCATTAAACCTGGTTTCGCTCAATATTTTAGAGGATAACGCATGTTAGGTCTAGGTCAGGCCTGGGATTTTCACTCATCAGACTCATACTTTCGCATTCTTCACATACTTGTTGAACGGATCCTGGGTTTTTTCTGGTTTGGATCACGTAGTAATGTGGGACCACACTGAAACAATCAATTAAACCTGGTCTTGATAAATATTTTAGAGGATAACGCATGTTAGGTCTGGGTTAGGTCTAGGATTTGCCCTCGTCAGGCTCATACTTTCACACACTTCACATACTCGTTGACAAGATCCTGGGTTTTTTCTGGTTTGAATCACGTAGTAATGTGGTTCCACACTGAAACAGTCGATTAAACCTGGTTTCGATCAATATTTTAGAGGATAACGCAAGTTAGGTCTGGGACAGGTCTGGGATTTGCCCTCATCAGGCTCATACTTTCGCGTTCTTCACATACTAGTTGAACAGATCCCGGGTTTTTTCTGGTTTGGATCCCGTAGTAGTGTGGTACCACACTGAAACAGTCCATTAAACCTGGTTTCGCTCAATATTTTAGAGGATAACGCATGTTAGGTCTAGGTCAGGCCTGGTTTTTTCACTCATCAGACTCATACTTTCGCATTCTTCACATACTTGTTGAACGGATCCTGGGTTTTTTCTGGTTTGGGTCACGTAGTAATGTGGGACCACACTGAAACAGTCAATTAAACCTGGTTTCGACCAATATCTTAGAGAATAATTCATGTTAGGTCTAGGTTAGGTCTGGGATTTGCTCTCATCAGGCTCATACTTTCGCACACTTCACATACTTGTTGAACGGATCCTGGGTTTTTTCTGGTTTGGATCACGTAGTAGTGTGGTACCACACTGAAACAGTCCATTAACCCTGGTTTCGCTCAATATTTTAGACGATAACGCATGTTAGGTCTAGGTCAGGCCTGGGATTTTCACTCATCAGGCTCATAATTTCGCACACTTCACATACTCGTTGAACAGATCCTGCGTTATTTTCTGGTTTGGATCACATAGTAATGTGGTACCACACTGAAACATTCAATTAAACCTGGTCTTGATAAATATTTTAGAGGATGACGCATGTTAGGTCTGGGTTAGGTCTAGGATTTGCCCTCATCAGGCTCATACTTTCGCATATTTCTCATACTTCAAGGCTAGATCCTGGGCTATTTCTGAATTGGATCACGTAGTAAAGTGGTACCACACTGAAACATTCAATGAAACCTGGTCTGGATAAATATTTTAGAGGACAACGCATCTTAGGTCTGGGATAGGTCTAGGATTTGCCCTCGTCAGGCTCATACTTTCACACACTTCACATACTCGTTGACAAGATCCTTGGTTTTTTCTGGTTTGAATCACGTAGTAATGTGGTTCCACACTGAAACAGTCGATTAAACCTGGTTTCGATCAATATTTTAGAGGATAACGCAAGTTAGGTCTGGGATAGGTCTGGGATTTGCCCTCATCAGGCTCATACTTTCGCGTTCTTCACATACTAGTTGAACAGATCCCGGGTTTTTTCTGGTTTGGATCCCGCAGTAGTGTGGTACCACACTGAAACAGTCCATTAAACCTGGTTTCGCTCAATATTTTAGAGGATAACGCATGTTAGGTCTAGGTCAGGCCTGGTTTTTTCACTCATCAGACTCATACTTTCGCATTCTTCACATACTTGTTGAACGGATCCTGGGTTTTTTCTGGTTTGGGTCACGTAGTAATGTGGGACCACACTGAAACAGTCAATTAAACCTGGTTTCGACCAATATCTTAGAGAATAATTCATGTTAGGTCTAGGTTAGGTCTGGGATTTGCTCTCATCAGGCTCATACTTTCGCACACTTCACATACTTGTTGAACGGATCCTGGGTTTTTTCTGGTTTGGATCACGTAGTAGTGTGGTACCACACTGAAACAGTCCATTAACCCTGGTTTCGCTCAATATTTTAGACGATAACGCATGTTAGGTCTAGGTCAGGCCTGGGATTTTCACTCATCAGGCTCATAATTTCGCACACTTCACATACTCGTTGAACAGATCCTGCGTTATTTCTGGTTTGGATCACATAGTAATGTGGTACCACACTGAAACATTCAATTAAACCTGGTCTTGATAAATATTTTAGAGGATGACGCATGTTAGGTCTGGGTTAGGTCTAGGATTTGCCCTCATCAGGCTCATACTTTCGCATATTTCTCATACTTCAAGGCTAGATCCTGGGCTATTTCTGAATTGGATCACGTAGTAAAGTGGTACCACACTGAAACATTCAATGAAACCTGGTCTGGATAAATATTTTAGAGGACAACGCATCTTAGGTCTGGGATAGGTCTAGGATTTGCCCTCATCAGGCTCTTACTATCGCATATTTCTCATACGTCATGGCTAGATCCTGGGCTATCTCTGGATTGGATCACGTAGTAAAGTGGTACCACACTGAAACATTCAATGAAACCTGGTCTGGATAAATATTTTAGAGGATAACGCAAGTTAAGTCTGGGATTGGTCTGGGATTTGACCTCATCAGACTCATACTTTCGCACACTTCACATACTCGTCGAACAGATCCTGGGTTATTTTCTGGTTTGGATCACATAGTAATGTGGTACCACACTGAAACAGTCGATTAAACCAGGTTTCGATCAATATTTTTGAGGATACCGCATGTTAGGTCTAGGTTAGGCCTGGGATTTTCACCCATCAGACTCATACTTTCGCATTCTTCACATACTTGTTGAACAGATCCTGGGTTTTTTCTGGTTTGGATCCCGTAGTAGTGTGGTACCACACTGAAACAGTCCATTAAACCTGGTTTCGCTCATTATTTTAGAGGATAACGCATGTTAGGTCTGGGATAGGTCTGGGATTTGCTCTCATCAGGCTCATTCTTTCGCATATTTCTCACACTTGATGGCTAGATCCTGAGCTTTTTCTGGATTGCATCACGTAGTAATGAAGTACAACACTGAAACAGTCAATTAAACCTGGTTTCCATCAATATTTTAGAGGACAACGCAAGTTAGGTCTGGGATAGGTCTGGGATTTGCCCTCATCAGACTCATACTTTCGCGTTTTTCACATATTTGTTGAACAGATCCTGGGTTTTTTCTGGTTTGTATCACGTAGTAATGAAGTACAACACTGAAACAGTCAATTAAACCTGGTTTCCGTCAATATTTTAGAGGACAACGCAAGTTAGGTCTGGGATAGGTCTGGGATTTGCCCTCATCAGGCTCATACTGTCGCGTTTTTCACATACTTGTTGAACAGATCCTCGGTTTTTTCTGGTCTGGATCCCGTAGTAGTGTGGTACCACACTGAAACAGTCCATTAACCCTGGTTTCGCTCAATATTTTAGACGATAACGCATGTTTGGTCTAGGTCAGGCCTGGGATTTTCACTCATCAAACTCATACTTTCGCATTCTTCACATACTTGTTGAACGGATCCTGGGTTTTTTCTGGTTTGCATCACGTAGTAATGTGGGACCACACTGAAACAGTCAATTAAACCTGGTTTCGATCAATATTTTAGAGGATAACGCAAGTTAGGTCTGGGATAGGTCTGGGATTTGCCCTCATCAGGCTCATACTTTCGCGTTTTCCACATACTTGTTGAACAGATCCTGGGTTTTTTCTGGTTTGGATCACGTAGTAGTGTGGTACCACACAGAAACAGTCCATTAAACCTGGTTGCGATCAATATTTTAGAGGATAACGCATGTTAGGTCTGGGTTAGGTCTAGGATTTGCCCTCATCAGGCTCATTAGTTCGCATATTTCTTATACTTGATGGCTAGATCCTAGGCTTTTTCTGGATTGCATCACGTAGTAATGTGGTACCACACTGAAACATTCAATTATACCTGGTCTTGATAAATATTTTAGAGGATAACGCAAGTTAGGTCTGGGATAGGTCTGGGATTTGCCCTCATCAGACTCATACTTACGCACACTTCACATACTCGTTGAACAGATCCTGGGTTATTTTCTGCTTTGGATCACATAGTAATGTGGTACCAAACTGAAACAGTCGATTAAACCAGGTTTCGATCAATACTTTTGAGGATAACGCATGTTTGGTCTAGGTTAGGCCTGGGATTTTCACTCATCAGACTCATACTTTCGCATTCTTCACATACTTGTTGAACGGATCCTGGGTTTTTTCTGGTTTGGATCACGTAGTAATGTGGTACCACGCTGAAACATTCAATTAAACCTGGTCTTGATAAATATTTTAGAGGATAACGCATGTTAGGTCTGGGTTAGGTCTAGGATTTGCCCTCATCAGGCTCATACTTTCGCATATTTCTCATACTTTATGGCTAGATCCTGGGCTATTTCTGGATTGGATCACGTAGTAAAGTGGTACCACACTGAAACATTCAATGAAACCTGGTCTGGAGAAATATTTTAGCGGATAACTCATCTTTGGTCTGGGTTAGGTCAAAGATTTGCCCTCATCAGGCTCACAGTTTCGCGTTTTTCACATACTTGTTGAACGGATCCTGGGTTTTTTCAGGTTTGGATCACGTAGTAATGTGGGACCACACTGAAACAGTCAATTAAACCTGGTTTCGACCAATATTTTAGAGAATAATTCATGTTAGGTCTAGGTTAGGTCTGGGATTTGCTCTCATGAGGCTCATTCTTTCGCATATTTCTCATACTTGATGGCTAGATCCTGGGCTTTTTCTGGATTGCGTCACGTAGTAATGAAGTACAACACTGAAACAGTCAACTAAACCTGGTTTCCATCAATATTTTAGAGGACAACGCAAGTTAGGTCTGGGATAGGTCTGGGATTTGCCCTCATCATGCTCATACTTTCGCGTTTTTCACATACTTGTTGAACAGATCCTGGGTTTTTTCTGGTTGGGATCCCGTAGTAGTGTGGTACCACACTGAAACAGTCCATTAAACCTGGTTTCGCTCAATATTTTAGAGGATAACGCATGTTAGGTCTAGGTCAGGCCTGGGATTTTCACTCATCAGACTCATACTTTCGCATTCTTCACATACTTGTTGAACGGATCCTGGGTTTTTTCTGGTTTGGATCACGTAGTAATGTGGGACCACACTGAAACAATCAATTAAACCTGGTCTTGATAAATATTTTAGAGGATAACGCATGTTAGGTCTGGGTTAGGTCTAGGATTTGCCCTCGTCAGGCTCATACTTTCACACACTTCACATACTCGTTGACAAGATCCTGGGTTTTTTCTGGTTTGAATCACGTAGTAATGTGGTTCCACACTGAAACAGTCGATTAAACCTGGTTTCGATCAATATTTTAGAGGATAACGCAAGTTAGGTCTGGGACAGGTCTGGGATTTGCCCTCATCAGGCTCATACTTTCGCGTTCTTCACATACTAGTTGAACAGATCCCGGGTTTTTTCTGGTTTGGATCCCGTAGTAGTGTGGTACCACACTGAAACAGTCCATTAAACCTGGTTTCGCTCAATATTTTAGAGGATAACGCATGTTAGGTCTAGGTCAGGCCTGGTTTTTTCACTCATCAGACTCATACTTTCGCATTCTTCACATACTTGTTGAACGGATCCTGGGTTTTTTCTGGTTTGGGTCACGTAGTAATGTGGGACCACACTGAAACAGTCAATTAAACCTGGTTTCGACCAATATCTTAGAGAATAATTCATGTTAGGTCTAGGTTAGGTCTGGGATTTGCTCTCATCAGGCTCATACTTTCGCACACTTCACATACTTGTTGAACGGATCCTGGGTTTTTTCTGGTTTGGATCACGTAGTAGTGTGGTACCACACTGAAACAGTCCATTAACCCTGGTTTCGCTCAATATTTTAGACGATAACGCATGTTAGGTCTAGGTCAGGCCTGGGATTTTCACTCATCAGGCTCATAATTTCGCACACTTCACATACTCGTTGAACAGATCCTGCGTTATTTCTGGTTTGGATCACATAGTAATGTGGTACCACACTGAAACATTCAATTAAACCTGGTCTTGATAAATATTTTAGAGGATGACGCATGTTAGGTCTGGGTTAGGTCTAGGATTTGCCCTCATCAGGCTCATACTTTCGCATATTTCTCATACTTCAAGGCTAGATCCTGGGCTATTTCTGAATTGGATCACGTAGTAAAGTGGTACCACACTGAAACATTCAATGAAACCTGGTCTGGATAAATATTTTAGAGGACAACGCATCTTAGGTCTGGGATAGGTCTAGGATTTGCCCTCATCAGGCTCTTACTATCGCATATTTCTCATACGTCATGGCTAGATCCTGGGCTATCTCTGGATTGGATCACGTAGTAAAGTGGTACCACACTGAAACATTCAATGAAACCTGGTCTGGATAAATATTTTAGAGGATAACGCAAGTTAAGTCTGGGATTGGTCTGGGATTTGACCTCATCAGACTCATACTTTCGCACACTTCACATACTCGTCGAACAGATCCTGGGTTATTTTCTGGTTTGGATCACATAGTAATGTGGTACCACACTGAAACAGTCGATTAAACCAGGTTTCGATCAATATTTTTGAGGATACCGCATGTTAGGTCTAGGTTAGGCCTGGGATTTTCACCCATCAGACTCATACTTTCGCATTCTTCACATACTTGTTGAACAGATCCTGGGTTTTTTCTGGTTTGGATCCCGTAGTAGTGTGGTACCACACTGAAACAGTCCATTAAACCTGGTTTCGCTCATTATTTTAGAGGATAACGCATGTTAGGTCTGGGATAGGTCTGGGATTTGCTCTCATCAGGCTCATTCTTTCGCATATTTCTCACACTTGATGGCTAGATCCTGAGCTTTTTCTGGATTGCATCACGTAGTAATGAAGTACAACACTGAAACAGTCAATTAAACCTGGTTTCCATCAATATTTTAGAGGACAACGCAAGTTAGGTCTGGGATAGGTCTGGGATTTGCCCTCATCAGACTCATACTTTCGCGTTTTTCACATATTTGTTGAACAGATCCTGGGTTTTTTCTGGTTTGTATCACGTAGTAATGAAGTACAACACTGAAACAGTCAATTAAACCTGGTTTCCGTCAATATTTTAGAGGACAACGCAAGTTAGGTCTGGGATAGGTCTGGGATTTGCCCTCATCAGGCTCATACTGTCGCGTTTTTCACATACTTGTTGAACAGATCCTCGGTTTTTTCTGGTCTGGATCCCGTAGTAGTGTGGTACCACACTGAAACAGTCCATTAAACCTGGTTTCGCTCAATATTTTAGAGGATAACGCATGTTAGGTCTAGGTCAGGCCTGGTTTTTTCACTCATCAGACTCACACTTTCGCATTCTTCACATACTTGTTGAACGGATCCTGGGTTTTTTCTGGTTTGGATCACGTAGTAATGTGGGTCCACACTGAAACAATCAATTAAACTTGGTCTTGATAAATATTTTAGAGGATAACGCATGTTAGGTCTGGGATAGGTCTGGGATTTGCCCTCATCAGGCTCATACTGTCGCGTTTTTCACATACTTGTTGAACAGATCCTCGGTTTTTTCTGGTCTGGATCCCGTAGTAGTGTGGTACCACACTGAAACAGTCAATTAAACCTGGTTTCGACCAATATTTTAGAGTATAATTCATGTTAGGTCTAGGTTAGGTCTGGGATTTGCTCTCATCAGGCTTATACTTTCGCACACTTCACATACTTGTTGAACGGATCCTGGGTTTTTTCTGGTTTGGATCACGTAGTAGTGTGGTACCACACTGAAACAGTCCATTAACCCTGGTTTCGCTCAATATTTTAGACGATAACGCATGTTTGGTCTAGGTCAGGCCTGGGATTTTCACTCATCAAACTCATACTTTCGCATTCTTCACATACTTGTTGAACGGATCCTGGGTTTTTTCTGGTTTGCATCACGTAGTAATGTGGGACCACACTGAAACAGTCAATTAAACCTGGTTTCGATCAATATTTTAGAGGATAACGCAAGTTAGGTCTGGGATAGGTCTGGGATTTGCCCTCATCAGGCTCATACTTTCGCGTTTTCCACATACTTGTTGAACAGATCCTGGGTTTTTTCTGGTTTGGATCACGTAGTAGTGTGGTACCACACAGAAACAGTCCATTAAACCTGGTTGCGATCAATATTTTAGAGGATAACGCATGTTAGGTCTGGGTTAGGTCTAGGATTTGCCCTCATCAGGCTCATTAGTTCGCATATTTCTTATACTTGATGGCTAGATCCTAGGCTTTTTCTGGATTGCATCACGTAGTAATGTGGTACCACACTGAAACATTCAATTATACCTGGTCTTGATAAATATTTTAGAGGATAACGCAAGTTAGGTCTGGGATAGGTCTGGGATTTGCCCTCATCAGACTCATACTTACGCACACTTCACATACTCGTTGAACAGATCCTGGGTTATTTTCTGCTTTGGATCACATAGTAATGTGGTACCAAACTGAAACAGTCGATTAAACCAGGTTTCGATCAATACTTTTGAGGATAACGCATGTTTGGTCTAGGTTAGGCCTGGGATTTTCACTCATCAGACTCATACTTTCGCATTCTTCACATACTTGTTGAACGGATCCTGGGTTTTTTCTGGTTTGGATCACGTAGTAATGTGGTACCACGCTGAAACATTCAATTAAACCTGGTCTTGATAAATATTTTAGAGGATAACGCATGTTAGGTCTGGGTTAGGTCTAGGATTTGCCCTCATCAGGCTCATACTTTCGCATATTTCTCATACTTTATGGCTAGATCCTGGGCTATTTCTGGATTGGATCACGTAGTAAAGTGGTACCACACTGAAACATTCAATGAAACCTGGTCTGGAGAAATATTTTAGCGGATAACTCATCTTTGGTCTGGGTTAGGTCAAAGATTTGCCCTCATCAGGCTCACAGTTTCGCGTTTTTCACATACTTGTTGAACGGATCCTGGGTTTTTTCAGGTTTGGATCACGTAGTAATGTGGGACCACACTGAAACAGTCAATTAAACCTGGTTTCGACCAATATTTTAGAGAATAATTCATGTTAGGTCTAGGTTAGGTCTGGGATTTGCTCTCATCAGGCTCATTCTTTCGCATATTTCTCATACTTGATGGCTAGATCCTGGGCTTTTTCTGGATTGCATCACGTAGTAATGAAGTACAACACTGAAACAGTCAACTAAACCTGGTTTCCATCAATATTTTAGAGGACAACGCAAGTTAGGTCTGGGATAGGTCTGGGATTTGCCCTCATCATGCTCATACTTTCGCGTTTTTCACATACTTGTTGAACAGATCCTGGGTTTTTTCTGGTTGGGATCCCGTAGTAGTGTGGTACCACACTGAAACAGTCCATTAAACCTGGTTTCGCTCAATATTTTAGAGGATAACGCATGTTAGGTCTAGGTCAGGCCTGGGATTTTCACTCATCAGACTCATACTTTCGCATTCTTCACATACTTGTTGAACGGATCCTGGGTTTTTTCTGGTTTGGATCACGTAGTAATGTGGGACCACACTGAAACAATCAATTAAACCTGGTCTTGATAAATATTTTAGAGGATAACGCATGTTAGGTCTGGGTTAGGTCTAGGATTTGCCCTCGTCAGGCTCATACTTTCACACACTTCACATACTCGTTGACAAGATCCTGGGTTTTTTCTGGTTTGAATCACGTAGTAATGTGGTTCCACACTGAAACAGTCGATTAAACCTGGTTTCGATCAATATTTTAGAGGATAACGCAAGTTAGGTCTGGGACAGGTCTGGGATTTGCCCTCATCAGGCTCATACTTTCGCGTTCTTCACATACTAGTTGAACAGATCCCGGGTTTTTTCTGGTTTGGATCCCGTAGTAGTGTGGTACCACACTGAAACAGTCCATTAAACCTGGTTTCGCTCAATATTTTAGAGGATAACGCATGTTAGGTCTAGGTCAGGCCTGGTTTTTTCACTCATCAGACTCATACTTTCGCATTCTTCACATACTTGTTGAACGGATCCTGGGTTTTTTCTGGTTTGGGTCACGTAGTAATGTGGGACCACACTGAAACAGTCAATTAAACCTGGTTTCGACCAATATCTTAGAGAATAATTCATGTTAGGTCTAGGTTAGGTCTGGGATTTGCTCTCATCAGGCTCATACTTTCGCACACTTCACATACTTGTTGAACGGATCCTGGGTTTTTTCTGGTTTGGATCACGTAGTAGTGTGGTACCACACTGAAACAGTCCATTAACCCTGGTTTCGCTCAATATTTTAGACGATAACGCATGTTAGGTCTAGGTCGGGCCTGGGATTTTCACTCATCAGGCTCATAATTTCGCACACTTCACATACTCGTTGAACAGATCCTGCGTTATTTTCTGGTTTGGATCACATAGTAATGTGGTACCACACTGAAACATTCAATTAAACCTGGTCTTGATAAATATTTTAGAGGATGACGCATGTTAGGTCTGGGTTAGGTCTAGGATTTGCCCTCATCAGGCTCATACTTTCGCATATTTCTCATACTTCAAGGCTAGATCCTGGGCTATTTCTGAATTGGATCACGTAGTAAAGTGGTACCACACTGAAACATTCAATGAAACCTGGTCTGGATAAATATTTTAGAGGACAACGCATCTTAGGTCTGGGATAGGTCTAGGATTTGCCCTCGTCAGGCTCATACTTTCACACACTTCACATACTCGTTGACAAGATCCTTGGTTTTTTCTGGTTTGAATCACGTAGTAATGTGGTTCCACACTGAAACAGTCGATTAAACCTGGTTTCGATCAATATTTTAGAGGATAACGCAAGTTAGGTCTGGGATAGGTCTGGGATTTGCCCTCATCAGGCTCATACTTTCGCGTTCTTCTTATACTTGTTGAACTGATTCTGGGTTTTTTCTCGTTTGGATCACGTAGTAATGTGGTACCACACTGAAACAGTCGATTAAACCTGGTTTCGATCAATATTTTAGAGGATAACGCAAGTTAAGTCTGGGATTGGTCTGGGATTTGACCTCATCAGACTCATACTTTCGCACACTTCACATACTCGTCGAACAGATCCTGGGTTATTTTCTGGTTTGGATCACATAGTAATGTGGTACCACACTGAAACATTCAATGAAACCTGGTCTGGATAAATATTTTAGAGGACAACGCATCTTAGGTCTGGGATAGGTCTAGGATTTGCCCTCATCAGGCTCTTACTATCGCATATTTCTCATACGTCATGGCTAGATCCTGGGCTATCTCTGGATTGGATCACGTAGTAAAGTGGTACCACACTGAAACATTCAATGAAACCTGGTCTGGATAAATATTTTAGAGGATAACGCATGTTAGGTCTAAGTTAGCCCTGAGATTTTCACTCATCAGACTCATACTTTCGCATTCTTCTTATACTTGTTGAACTGATTCTGGGTTTTTTCTCGTTTGGATCACGTAGTAATGTGGTACCACACTGAAACAGTCGATTAAACCTGGTTTCGATCAATATTTTAGAGGATAACGCAAGTTAAGTCTGGGATTGGTCTGGGATTTGACCTCATCAGACTCATACTTTCGCACACTTCACATACTCGTCGAACAGATCCTGGGTTATTTTCTGGTTTGGATCACATAGTAATGTGGTACCACACTGAAACAGTCGATTAAACCAGGTTTCGATCAATATTTTTGAGGATACCGCATGTTAGGTCTAGGTTAGGCCTGGGATTTTCACCCATCAGACTCATACTTTCGCATTCTTCACATACTTGTTGAACAGATCCTGGGTTTTTTCTGGTTTGGATCCCGTAGTAGTGTGGTACCACACTGAAACAGTCCATTAAACCTGGTTTCGCTCATTATTTTAGAGGATAACGCATGTTAGGTCTGGGATAGGTCTGGGATTTGCTCTCATCAGGCTCATTCTTTCGCATATTTCTCACACTTGATGGCTAGATCCTGAGCTTTTTCTGGATTGCATCACGTAGTAATGAAGTACAACACTGAAACAGTCAATTAAACCTGGTTTCCATCAATATTTTAGAGGACAACGCAAGTTAGGTCTGGGATTGGTCTGGGATTTGCCCTCATCAGACTCATACTTTCGCGTTTTTCACATATTTGTTGAACAGATCCTGGGTTTTTTCTGGTTTGTATCACGTAGTAATGAAGTACAACACTGAAACAGTCAATTAAACCTGGTTTCCGTCAATATTTTAGAGGACAACGCAAGTTAGGTCTGGGATAGGTCTGGGATTTGCCCTCATCAGGCTCATACTGTCGCGTTTTTCACATACTTGTTGAACAGATCCTCGGTTTTTTCTGGTCTGGATCCCGTAGTAGTGTGGTACCACACTGAAACAGTCCATTAAACCTGGTTTCGCTCAATATTTTAGAGGATAACGCATGTTAGGTCTAGGTCAGGCCTGGTTTTTTCACTCATCAGACTCACACTTTCGCATTCTTCACATACTTGTTGAACGGATCCTGGGTTTTTTCTGGTTTGGATCACGTAGTAATGTGGGTCCACACTGAAACAATCAATTAAACTTGGTCTTGATAAATATTTTAGAGGATAACGCATGTTAGGTCTGGGATAGGTCTGGGATTTGCCCTCATCAGACTCATACTTTCGCACACTTCACATACTCGTTGAACAGATCCTGGGTTATTTTCTGGTTTGGATCACATAGTAATGTGGTACCACACTGAAACAGTCGATTAAACCAGGTTTCGATCAATATTTTTGAGGATAACGCATGTTAGGTCTAGGTCAGGCCTGGGATTTTCACTCATCAGACTCATACTTTCGCATTCTTCACATACTTGTTGTATGTGTGTTGTTATATGTATTCACATACTTGTTCAATGTGGGACCACACCGAAACAATCAATTAAACCTGGTCTTGATATATATTTTAGAGGATAACGCATGTTAGGTCTGGGTTAGTTCTAGGATTTGCCCTCGTCAGGCTCATACTTTCGCACACTTCACATACTCGTTGACAAGATCCTGGGTTTTTTCTGGTTTGAATCACGTAGTAATGTGGTTCCACACTGAAACAGTCGATTAAACCTGGTTTCGATCAATATTTTAGAGGATAACGCAAGTTAGGTCTGGGACAGGTCTGGGATTTGCCCTCATCAGGCTCATACTTTCGCGTTCTTCACATACTAGTTGAACAGATCCCGGGTTTTTTCTGGTTTGGATCCCGTAGTAGTGTGGTACCACACTGAAACAGTCCATTAAACCTGGTTTCGCTCAATATTTTAGAGGATAACGCATGTTAGGTCTAGGTCAGGCCTGGTTTTTTCACTCATCAGACTCATACTTTCGCATTCTTCACATACTTGTTGAACGGATCCTGGGTTTTTTCTGGTTTGGGTCACGTAGTAATGTGGGACCACACTGAAACAGTCTATTAAACCTGGTTTCGACCAATATTTTAGAGAATAATTCATGTTAGGTCTAGGTTAGGTCTGGGATTTGATCTCATCAGGCTCATACTTTCGCACACTTCACATACTTGTTGAACGGATCCTGGGTTTTTTCTGGTTTGGATCACGTAGTAGTGTGGTACCAAACTGAAACAGTCCATTATCCCTGGTTTCGCTCAATATTTTAGACGATAACGCATGTTAGGTCTAGGTCAGGCCTGGGATTTTCACTCATCAGACTCATACTTTCGCATTCTTCACATACTTGTTGAACGGATCCTGGGTTTTTTCTGGTTTGGATCACGTAGTAATGTGGGTCCACACTGAAACAATCAATTAAACCTGGTCTTGATAAATATTTTAGAGGATAACGCAAGTTAGGTCTGGGATAGGTCTGGGATTTGCCCTCATCAGACTCATACTTACGCACACTTCACATACTCGTTGAACAGATCCTGGGTTATTTTCTGCTTTGGATCACATAGTAATGTGGTACCAAACTGAAACAGTCGATTAAACCAGGTTTCGATCAATACTTTTGAGGATAACGCATGTTTGGTCTAGGTTAGGCCTGGGATTTTCACTCATCAGACTCATACTTTCGCATTCTTCACATACTTGTTGAACGGATCCTGGGTTTTTTCTGGTTTGGATCACGTAGTAATGTGGTACCACGCTGAAACATTCAATTAAACCTGGTCTTGATAAATATTTTAGAGGATAACGCATGTTAGGTCTGGGTTAGGTCTAGGATTTGCCCTCATCAGGCTCATACTTTCGCATATTTCTCATACTTCATGGCTAGATCCTGGGCTATTTCTGGATTGGATCACGTAGTAAAGTGGTACCACACTGAAACATTCAATGAAACCTGGTCTGGAGAAATATTTTAGCGGATAACTCATCTTTGGTCTGGGTTAGGTCAAAGATTTGCCCTCATCAGGCTCACAGTTTCGCGTTTTTCACATACTTGTTGAACGGATCCTGGGTTTTTTCAGGTTTGGATCACGTAGTAATGTGGGACCACACTGAAACAGTCAATTAAACCTGGTTTCGACCAATATTTTAGAGAATAATTCATGTTAGGTCAAGGTTAGGTCTGGGATTTGCTCTCATCAGGCTCATTCTTTCGCATATTTCTCATACTTGATGGCTAGATCCTGGGCTTTTTCTGGATTGCATCACGTAGTAATGAAGTACAACACTGAAACAGTCAACTAAACCTGGTTTCCATCAATATTTTAGAGGACAACGCAAGTTAGGTCTGGGATAGGTCTGGGATTTGCCCTCATCATGCTCATACTTTCGCGTTTTTCACATACTTGTTGAACAGATCCTGGGTTTTTTCTGGTTGGGACCCCGTAGTAGTGTGGTACCACACTGAAACAGTCCATTAAACCTGGTTTCGCTCAATATTTTAGAGGATAACGCATGTTAGGTCTAGGTCAGGCCTGGGATTTTCACTCATCAGACTCATACTTTCGCATTCTTCACATACTTGTTGAACGGATCCTGGGTTTTTTCTGGTTTGGATCACGTAGTAATGTGGGACCACACTGAAACAATCAATTAAACCTGGTCTTGATAAATATTTTAGAGGATATCGCATGTTAGGTCTGGGTTAGGTCTAGGATTTGCCCTCGTCAGGCTCATACTTTCACACACTTCACATACTCGTTGACAAGATCCTGGGTTTTTTCTGGTTTGAATCACGTAGTAATGTGGTTCCACACTGAAACAGTCGATTAAACCTGGTTTCGATCAATATTTTAGAGGATAACGCAAGTTAGGTCTGGGACAGGTCTGGGATTTGCCCTCATCAGGCTCATACTTTCGCGTTCTTCACATACTAGTTGAACTGATCCCGGGTTTTTTCTGGTTTGGATCCCGTAGTAGTGTGGTACCACACTGAAACAGTCCATTAAACCTGGTTTCGCTCAATATTTTAGAGGATAACGCATGTTAGGTCTAGGTCAGGCCTGGTTTTTTCACTCATCAGACTCATACTTTCGCATTCTTCACATACTTGTTGAACGGATCCTGGGTTTTTTCTGGTTTGGGTCACGTAGTAATGTGGGACCACACTGAAACAGTCAATTAAACCTGGTTTCGACCAATATCTTAGAGAATAATTCATGTTAGGTCTAGGTTAGGTCTGGGATTTGCTCTCATCAGGCTCATACTTTCGCACACTTCACATACTTGTTGAACGGATCCTGGGTTTTTTCTGGTTTGGATCACGTAGTAGTGTGGTACCACACTGAAACAGTCCATTAACCCTGGTTTCGCTCAATATTTTAGACGATAACGCATGTTAGGTCTAGGTCAGGCCTGGGATTTTCACTCATCAGGCTCATAATTTCGCACACTTCACATACTCGTTGAACAGATCCTGCGTTATTTTCTGGTTTGGATCACATAGTAATGTGGTACCACACTGAAACATTCAATTAAACCTGGTCTTGATAAATATTTTAGAGGATGACGCATGTTAGGTCTGGGTTAGGTCTAGGATTTGCCCTCATCAGGCTCATACTTTCGCATATTTCTCATACTTCAAGGCTAGATCCTGGGCTATTTCTGAATTGGATCACGTAGTAATGTGGGACCACACTGAAACAATCAATTAAACCTGGTCTTGATAAATATTTTAGAGGATAACGCATGTTAGGTCTGGGTTAGGTCTAGGATTTGCCCTCGTCAGGCTCATACTTTCACACACTTCACATACTCGTTGACAAGATCCTTGGTTTTTTCTGGTTTGAATCACGTAGTAATGTGGTTCCACACTGAAACAGTCGATTAAACCTGGTTTCGATCAATATTTTAGAGGATAACGCAAGTTAGGTCTGGGATAGGTCTGGGATTTGCCCTCATCAGGCTCATACTTTCGCGTTCTTCACATACTAGTTGAACAGATCCCGGGTTTTTTCTGGTTTGGATCCCGCAGTAGTGTGGTACCACACTGAAACAGTCCATTAAACCTGGTTTCGCTCAATATTTTAGAGGATAACGCATGTTAGGTCTAGGTCAGGCCTGGTTTTTTCACTCATCAGACTCATACTTTCGCATTCTTCACATACTTGTTGAACGGATCCTGGGTTTTTTCTGGTTTGGGTCACGTAGTAATGTGGGACCACACTGAAACAGTCAATTAAACCTGGTTTCGACCAATATCTTAGAGAATAATTCATGTTAGGTCTAGGTTAGGTCTGGGATTTGCTCTCATCAGGCTCATACTTTCGCACACTTCACATACTTGTTGAACGGATGCTGGGTTTTTTCTGGTTTGGATCACGTAGTAGTGTGGTACCACACTGAAACAGTCCATTAACCCTGGTTTCGCTCAATATTTTAGACGATAACGCATGTTAGGTCTAGGTCAGGCCTGGGATTTTCACTCATCAGGCTCATAATTTCACACACTTCACATACTCGTTGAACAGATCCTGCGTTATTTTCTGGTTTGGATCACATAGTAATGTGGTACCACACTGAAACATTCAATTAAACCTGGTCTTGATAAATATTTTAGAGGATGACGCATGTTAGGTCTGGGTTAGGTCTAGGATTTGCCCTCATCAGGCTCATACTTTCGCATATTTCTCATACTTCAAGGCTAGATCCTGGGCTATTTCTGAATTGGATCACGTAGTAAAGTGGTACCACACTGAAACATTCAATGAAACCTGGTCTGGATAAATATTTTAGAGGACAACGCATCTTAGGTCTGGGATAGGTCTAGGATTTGCCCTCATCAGGCTCTTACTATCGCATATTTCTCATACGTCATGGCTAGATCCTGGGCTATCTCTGGATTGGATCACGTAGTAAAGTGGTACCACACTGAAACATTCAATGAAACCTGGTCTGGATAAATATTTTAGAGGATAACGCATGTTAGGTCTAAGTTAGCCCTGGGATTTTCACTCATCAGACTCATACTTTCGCATTCTTCTTATACTTGTTGAACTGATTCTGGGTTTTTTCTCGTTTGGATCACGTAGTAATGTGGTACCACACTGAAACAGTCGATTAAACCTGGTTTCGATCAATATTTTAGAGGATAACGCAAGTTAAGTCTGGGATTGGTCTGGGATTTGACCTCATCAGACTCATACCTTCGCACACTTCACATACTCGTCGAACAGATCCTGGGTTATTTTCTGGTTTGGATCACATAGTAATGTGGTACCACACTGAAACAGTCGATTAAACCAGGTTTCGATCAATATTTTTGAGGATACCGCATGTTAGGTCTAGGTTAGGCCTGGGATTTTCACCCATCAGACTCATACTTTCGCATTCTTCACATACTTGTTGAACAGATCCTGGGTTTTTTCTGGTTTGGATCCCGTAGTAGTGTGGTACCACACTGAAACAGTCCATTAAACCTGGTTTCGCTCATTATTTTAGAGGATAACGCATGTTAGGTCTGGGATAGGTCTGGGATTTGCTCTCATCAGGCTCATTCTTTCGCATATTTCTCACACTTGATGGCTAGATCCTGAGCTTTTTCTGGATTGCATCACGTAGTAATGAAGTACAACACTGAAACAGTCAATTAAACCTGGTTTCCATCAATATTTTAGAGGACAACGCAAGTTAGGTCTGGGATAGGTCTGGGATTTGCCCTCATCAGACTCATACTTTCGCGTTTTTCACATATTTGTTGAACAGATCCTGGGTTTTTTCTGGTTTGTATCACGTAGTAATGAAGTACAACACTGAAACAGTCAATTAAACCTGGTTTCCGTCAATATTTTAGAGGACAACGTAAGTTAGGTCTGGGATAGGTCTGGGATTTGCCCTCATCAGGCTCATACTGTCGCGTTTTTCACATACTTGTTGAACAGATCCTCGGTTTTTTCTGGTCTGGATCCCGTAGTAGTGTGGTACCACACTGAAACAGTCCATTAAACCTGGTTTCGCTCAATATTTTAGAGGATAACGCATGTTAGGTCTAGGTCAGGCCTGGTTTTTTCACTCATCAGACTCACACTTTCCCATTCTTCACATACTTGTTGAACGGATCCTGGGTTTTTTCTGGTTTGGATCACGTAGTAATGTGGGTCCACACTGAAACAATCAATTAAACTTGGTCTTGATAAATATTTTAGAGGATAACGCATGTTAGGTCTGGGATAGGTCTGGGATTTGCCCTCATCAGACTCATACTTTCGCACACTTCACATACTCGTTGAACAGATCCTGGGTTATTTTCTGGTTTGGATCACATAGTAATGTGGTACCACACTGAAACAGTCGATTAAACCAGGTTTCGATCAATATTTTTGAGGATAACGCATGTTAGGTCTAGGTCAGGCCTGGGATTTTCACTCATCAGACTCATGCTTTCGCATTCTTCACATACTTGTTGAACGGATCCTGGGTTATTTCTGGTTTGGATCACGTAGTAATGTGGGACCACACTGAAACAATCAATTAAACCTGGTCTTGATATATATTTTAGAGGATAACGCATGTTAGGTCTGGGATAGGTCTGGGATTTGCCCTCATCAGACTCATACTTTCGCACACTTCACATACTCGTTGAACAGATCCTGGGTTATTTTCTGGTTTGGATCACATAGTAATGTGGTACCACACTGAAACAGTCGATTAAACCAGGTTTCGATCAATATTTTTGAGGATAACGCATGTTAGGTCTAGGTCAGGCCTGGGATTTTCACTCATCAGACTCATACTTTCGCATTCTTCACATACTTGTTGTATGTGTGTTGTTATATGTATTCACATTCTTGTTCAATGTGGGACCACACCGAAACAATCAATTAAACCTGGTCTTGATATATATTTTAGAGGATAACGCATGTTAGGTCTGGGTTAGTTCTAGGATTTGCCCTCGTCAGGCTCATACTTTCGCACACTTCACATACTCGTTGACAAGATCCTGGGTTTTTTTCTGGTTTGAATCACGTAGTAATGTGGTTCCACACTGAAACAGTCGATTAAACCTGGTTTCGATCAATATTTTAGAGGATAACGCAAGTTAGGTCTGGGATAGGTCTGGGATTTGCCCTCATCAGGCTCATACTTTCGCGTTTTTCACATACTAGTTGAACAGATCCCGGGTTTTTTCTGGTTTGGATCCCGTAGTAGTGTGGTACCACACTGAAACAGTCCATTAAACCTGGTTTCGCTCAATATTTTAGAGGATAACGCATGTTAGGTCTAGGTCAGGCCTGGTTTTTTCACTCATCAGACTCATACTTTCGCATTCTTCACATACTTGTTGAACGGATCCTGGGTTTTTTCTGGTTTGGGTCACGTAGTAATGTGGGACCACACTGAAACAGTCTATTAAACCTGGTTTCGACCAATATTTTAGAGAATAATTCATGTTAGGTCTAGGTTAGGTCTGGGATTTGATCTCATCAGGCTCATACTTTCGCACACTTCACATACTTGTTGAACGGATCCTGGGTTTTTTCTGGTTTGGATCACGTAGTAGTGTGGTACCACACTGAAACAGTCCATTAACCCTGGTTTCGCTCAATATTTTAGACGATAACGCATGTTAGGTCTAGGTCAGGCCTGGGATTTTCACTCATCAGACTCATACTTTCGCATTCTTCACATACTTGTTGAACGGATCCTGGGTTTTTTCTGGTTTGGATCACGTAGTAATGTGGGTCCACACTGAAACAATCAATTAAACCTGGTCTTGATAAATATTTTAGAGGATAACGCATGTTAGGTCTGGGATAGGTCTGGGATTTGCCCTCATCAGACTTATACTTTCGCACACTTCACATACTCGTTGAACAGATCCTGGGTTATTTTCTGGTTTGGATCACATAGTAATGTGGTACCACACTGAAACAGTCGATTAAACCAGGTTTCGATCAATATTTTTGAGGATAACGCATGTTAGGTCTAGGTCAGGCCTGGGATTTTCACTCATCAGACTCATGCTTTCGCATTCTTCACATACTTGTTGAACGGATCCTGGGTTATTTCTGGTTTGGATCACGTAGTAATGTGGGACCACACTGAAACAATCAATTAAACCTGGTCTTGATATATATTTTAGAGGATAACGCATGTTAGGTCTGGGTTAGGTCTAGGATTTGCCCTCGTCAGGCTCATACTTTCGCACACTTCACATACTCGTTGACAAGATCCTGGGTTTTTTTCTAGTTTGAATCACGTAGTAATGTGGTTCCACACTGAAACAGTCGATTAAACCTGGTTTCGATCAATATTTTAGAGGATAACGCAAGTTAGGTCTGGGATAGGTCTGGGATTTGCTCTCATCAGGCTCATACTTTCGCGTTTTTCACATACTAGTTGAACAGATCCCGGGTTTTTTCTGGTTTGGATCCCGTAGTAGTGTGGTACCACACTGAAACAGTCCATTAAACCTGGTTTCGCTCAATATTTTAGAGGATAACGCATGTTAGGTCTAGGTCAGGCCTGGTTTTTTCACTCATCAGACTCATACTTTCGCATTCTTCACATACTTGTTGAACGGATCCTGGGTTTTTTCTGGTTTGGGTCACGTAGTAATGTGGTACCACACTGAAACAGTCGATTAAACCAGGTTTCGATCAATATTTTAGAGAATAATTCATGTTAGGTCTAGGTTAGGTCTGGGATTTGCCCCCATCAGGCTCATTCTTTCGCATATGTCTCATACTTGATGGCTAGATCCTGGGCTTTTTCTGGATTGCATCATGTAGTAACGTAGTACCACACTGAAACGGTCAACGAAACCTGGTTTCCATCAATATTTTAGAGGACAACGCAAGTTAGGTCTGGGATAGGTCTGGGATTTGCCCTCATCAGGCTCATACTGTCGCGTTTTTCACATACTTGTTGAACAGATCCTGGGTTTTTTCTGGTTTGGATCCCGTAGTAGTGTGGTACCACACTGAAACAGTCCATTAAACCAGGTTTCGCTCAATATTTTAGAGGATAACGCATGTTAGGTCTAGGTCAGGCCTGGTTTTTTCACTCATCAGACTCATACTTTCGCATTCTTCACATACTTGTTGAACGGATCCTGGGTTTTTTCTGGTTTGGATCACGTAGTAATGTGGGCCCACACTGAAACAATCAATTAAACCTGGTCTTGATAAATATTTTAGAGGATAACGCATGTTAGGTCTGGGATAGGTCTGGGATTTGCCCTGATCAGACTCATACTTTCGCACACTTCACATTCTCGTTGATCAGATCCTGGGTTATTTTCTGGTTTGGATCACATAGTAATGTGGTACCACACTGAAACAGTCGATTAAACCAGGTTTCGATCAATATTTTTGAGGATAACGCATGTTAGGTCTAGGTTAGGCCAGGGATTTTCCCTCATCAGACTCATACTTTCGCATTCTTCACATACTTGTTGAACGGATCCTGGGTTTTTTCTGGTTTGGATCACGTAGTAATGTTGTACCACACTGAAACAGTCGATTAAACGTGGTTTTGATCAATATTTTAGAGGATAACGCATAGTTAGGTTTGGGATAGGTCTGGGATTTGCCCTGATCAGACTCATACTTTCGCACACTTCACATTCTCGTTGATCAGATCCTGGGTTATTTTCTGGTTTGGATCACATAGTAATGTGGTACCACACTGAAACAGTCGATTAAACCAGGTTTCGATCAATATTTTTGAGGATAACGCATGTTAGGTCTAGGTTAGGCCAGGGATTTTCACTCATCAGACTCATACTTTCGCACACTTCACATACTCGTTGAACAGATCCTGGGTTATTTACTGGTTTGGATCACATAGTAATGTGGTACCACACTGAAACAGTCGATTAAACCAGGTTTCGGTCAATATTTTTGAGGATAACGCATGTTAGGTCTAGGTTAGGCCTGGGATTTTCACTCATCAGACTCATACTTTCGCATTCTTCACATATTTGTTGAACGGATCCTGGGTTTTTTTCTGGTTTGGATCACGTAGTAATGTGGGCCCACACTGAAACAATCAATTAAACCTGGTTTTGATAAATATTTTTGAGGATAACGCATGTTAGGTCTAGGTAAGGCCTGGGATTTTCATTCATCAGACTCATACATTCGCATTCCTCACATACTTGTTGAACGGATCCTGGGTTTTTTCTGGTTTGGATCACATAGTAATGTGGTACCACACTGAAACAGTCGATTAAACCAGGTTTCGATCAATATTTTTGAGGATAACACATGTTAGGTCTAGGTTAGGCCTGGGATTTGCCCTCATCAGGCTCATACTGTCGCGTTTTTCACATACTTGTTGAACAGATCCTGGGTTCTTTCTGGTTTGGATCCCGTAGTAATGAAGTACAACACTGAAATAGTCAATTAAACCTGGTTTCCATCAATATCTTAGAGGACAACGCAAGTTAGGTCTGGGTTAGGTCTGGGATTCGCCCTCATCAGGCTCATACTTTCGCGTTTTTCACATATTTGTTGAACAGATCCTGGGTTTTTTCTGGTTTGTATCACGTAGTAATGAAGTACAACACTGAAACAGTCAATTAAACCTGGTTTCCATCAATATCTTAGAGGACAACGCAAGTTAGGTCTGGCATAGGTCTGGGATTCGCCCTCATCAGGCTCATACTTTCGCGTTTTTCACATACTCGTTGAACAGATCCTGGGTTATTTTCTGGTTTGGATCCCGTAGTAGTGTGGTACCACACTGAAACAGTCCATTAAACCTGGTTTCGCTCAATATTTTAGAGGATAACGCATGTTAGGTCTAGGTCAGGCCTGGTTTTTTCACTCATCAGACTCATACTTTCGCATTCTTCACATACTTGTTGAACGGATCCTGGGTTTTTTCTGGTTTGGGTCACGTAGTAATGTGGTACCACACTGAAACAGTCGATTAAACCAGGTTTCGATCAATATTTTAGAGAATAATTCATGTTAGGTCTAGGTTAGGTCTGGGATTTGCCCCCATCAGGCTCATTCTTTCGCATATGTCTCATACTTGATGGCTAGATCCTGGGCTTTTTCTGGATTGCATCATGTAGTAACGTAGTACCACACTGAAACGGTCAACGAAACCTGGTTTCCATCAATATTTTAGAGGACAACGCAAGTTAGGTCTGGGATAGGTCTGGGATTTGCCCTCATCAGGCTCATACTGTCGCGTTTTTCACATACTTGTTGAACAGATCCTGGGTTTTTTCTGGTTTGGATCCCGTAGTAGTGTGGTACCACACTGAAACAGTCCATTAAACCAGGTTTCGCTCAATATTTTAGAGGATAACGCATGTTAGGTCTAGGTCAGGCCTGGTTTTTTCACTCATCAGACTCATACTTTCGCATTCTTCACATACTTGTTGAACGGATCCTGGGTTTTTTCTGGTTTGGATCACGTAGTAATGTGGGCCCACACTGAAACAATCAATTAAACCTGGTCTTGATAAATATTTTAGAGGATAACGCATGTTAGGTCTGGGATAGGTCTGGGATTTGCCCTGATCAGACTCATACTTTCGCACACTTCACATTCTCGTTGATCAGATCCTGGGTTATTTTCTGGTTTGGATCACATAGTAATGTGGTACCACACTGAAACAGTCGATTAAACCAGGTTTCGATCAATATTTTTGAGGATAACGCATGTTAGGTCTAGGTTAGGCCAGGGATTTTCCCTCATCAGACTCATACTTTCGCATTCTTCACATACTTGTTGAACGGATCCTGGGTTATTTACTGGTTTGGATCCCGTAGTAGTGTGGTACCACACTGAAACAGTCCATTAAACCAGGTTTCGCTCAATATTTTAGAGGATAACGCATGTTAGGTCTAGGTCAGGCCTGGTTTTTTCACTCATCAGACTCATACTTTCGCATTCTTCACATACTTGTTGAACGGATCCTGGGTTTTTTCTGGTTTGGATCACGTAGTAATGTTGTACCACACTGAAACAGTCGATTAAACGTGGTTTTGATCAATATTTTAGAGGATAACGCATAGTTAGGTTTGGGATAGGTCTGGGATTTGCCCTGATCAGACTCATACTTTCGCACACTTCACATTCTCGTTGATCAGATCCTGGGTTATTTTCTGGTTTGGATCACATAGTAATGTGGTACCACACTGAAACAGTCGATTAAACCAGGTTTCGATCAATATTTTTGAGGATAACGCATGTTAGGTCTAGGTTAGGCCAGGGATTTTCACTCATCAGACTCATACTTTCGCACACTTCACATACTCGTTGAACAGATCCTGGGTTATTTACTGGTTTGGATCACATAGTAATGTGGTACCACACTGAAACAGTCGATTAAACCAGGTTTCGGTCAATATTTTTGAGGATAACGCATGTTAGGTCTAGGTTAGGCCTGGGATTTTCACTCATCAGACTCATACTTTCGCATTCTTCACATATTTGTTGAACGGATCCTGGGTTTTTTTCTGGTTTGGATCACGTAGTAATGTGGGCCCACACTGAAACAATCAATTAAACCTGGTTTTGATAAATATTTTTGAGGATAACGCATGTTAGGTCTAGGTAAGGCCTGGGATTTTCATTCATCAGACTCATACATTCGCATTCCTCACATACTTGTTGAACGGATCCTGGGTTTTTTCTGGTTTGGATCACATAGTAATGTGGTACCACACTGAAACAGTCGATTAAACCAGGTTTCGATCAATATTTTTGAGGATAACACATGTTAGGTCTAGGTTAGGCCTGGGATTTGCCCTCATCAGGCTCATACTGTCGCGTTTTTCACATACTTGTTGAACAGATCCTGGGTTCTTTCTGGTTTGGATCCCGTAGTAATGAAGTACAACACTGAAATAGTCAATTAAACCTGGTTTCCATCAATATCTTAGAGGACAACGCAAGTTAGGTCTGGGTTAGGTCTGGGATTCGCCCTCATCAGGCTCATACTTTCGCGTTTTTCACATATTTGTTGAACAGATCCTGGGTTTTTTCTGGTTTGTATCACGTAGTAATGAAGTACAACACTGAAACAGTCAATTAAACCTGGTTTCCATCAATATCTTAGAGGACAACGCAAGTTAGGTCTGGCATAGGTCTGGGATTCGCCCTCATCAGGCTCATACTTTCGCGTTTTTCACATACTCGTTGAACAGATCCTGGGTTATTTTCTGGTTTGGATCACGTAGTAATGTGGCACCACACTGAAACATTCAATTAAACCTGGTCTTCATAAATATTTTAGGGGATAACGCATATTAGGTCTGGGTTACGTCTAGGATTTGCCCCCATCAGGCTCATATTTTCGCATATTTCTCATACTTCATGGCTAGATCCTTGGCTGTTTCTGCATTGTATCACGTAGTAATGTGGTACCACGCTGAAACAGTCAATTAAGCCTGGTTTCGATCAATATTTTAGAGGATAACGCAAGTTAGGTCTGGGATAGGTCTAGGATTTGCCCCTCATCAGGCTCTTACTATCGCATATTTCTCATACTTCATGGCTAGATCCTGGGCTATTTCTGGTTTGGATCACGTAGTAAAGTGGTACCATACTGAAACATTCAATGAAACCTGGTCTGGATAAATATTTTAGAGGATAACGCATCTTAGGTCTGGGTTAGGTCTAAGATTTGCCCACATCAGGCTCACTGTTTCGCGTTTTTCACATACTTATTGAACAGATCCTGGGTTTTTTCTGGTTTGGATCACGTAGTAATGTGGTACCACACTAAAACAGTCAATTAAACCTGGTTTCGATCAATATTTTGGAGGATAACGCAAGTTAGGTCTGGGATAGGTCTGGGATTTGCTCTCATCAGGCTCATTCTTTCGCATATTGCTCATACTTGATGGCTAGATCCCGAGCTTTTCCTGGATTGCATCACGTAGTAATGAAGTACAACACTGAAACAGTCAATTAAACCTGGTTTCCATCAATATTTTAGAGGACAACGCGAGTTACGTCTGGGATAGGTCTGGGATTTGCCCTCATCAGACTCATACTTTCGCACACTTCACATACTCGTTGAACAGATCCTGGGTTATTTTCTGGTTTGGATCACATAGTAATGTGGTACCACGCTGAAACAGTCGATTAAACCAGGTTTCGATCAATATTTTTGAGGATAACGCATGTTAGGTCTAGGTTAGGCCTGGGATTTTCACTCATCAGACTCATACTTTCGCATTCTTCACATACTTGTTGAACGGATCCTGGGTTTTTTCTGGTTTGGATCACGTAGTAATGTGGGTCCACACTGAAACAATCAATTAAACCTGGTCTTGATAAATATTTTAAAGGATAACGCATGTTAGGTCTGGGATAGGTCTGGGATTTGCCCTCATCAGACTCATACTTTCGCACACTTCACATACTCGTTGAACAGATCCTGGGTTATTTTCTGGTTTGGATCACATAGTAATGTGGTACCACGCTGAAACAGTCGATTAAACCAGGTTTCGATCAATATTTTTGAGGATAACGCATGTTAGGTCTAGGTTAGGCCTGGGATTTTCACTCATCAGACTCATACTTTCGCACACTTCACATACTCGTTGAACAGATCCTGGGTTATTTTCGGGTTTGGATCACATACTAATGTGGTACCACACTGAAACAGTCTATTAAACCAGGTTTCGATCAATATTTTAGAGGATAACGCAAGTTAGGTCTGGGATAGGTCCGGGATTTGCCCTCATCAGGCTCATACTTTCGCGTTTTTCACATACTTGTTGAACAGATCCTGGGTTTTTTCTGGTTTGGGTCACGTAGTAGTGTGATACTACACTGAAACATTCAATTAAACCTGGTCTTGATAAACATTTTAGAGGATAACGCATTTTAGGTCTGGGTTAGGTCTAGGATTTGCCCTCATCAGGCTCATTCTTTCGCATATTTCTCATACATGATGGCTAGATCCTGGGCTTTTTCTGGATTGCATCACGTAGTAATGAAGAACAACACTGAAACAGTCAATTAAACCTGGTTTCGATCAATATTTTAGAGAATAATTCATGTTTGGTCTAGGTTAGGTCTGGGATTTGCTCTCAACAGGCACATTCTTTCGCATATTTCTCATACTTGATGGCTAGGTCCTGGGCTGTTTCTGGATTGTATGACGTAGTAATGTGGTACCACACTGAAACAGTCAATTAAACCTGGTTTCCATCAATATCTTAGAGGACAACGCAAGTTAGGTCTGTCATAGGTCTGGGATTCGCCCTCATCAGGCTCATACTTTCGCGTTTTTCACATATTTGTTGAACAGATCCTGGGTTTTTTCTGGTTTGTATCACGTAGTAATGAAGTACAACACTGAAACAGTCAATTAAACCTGGTTTCCATCAATATCTTAGAGGACAACGCAAGTTAGGTCTGGCATAGGTCTGGGATTCGCCCTCATCAGGCTCATACTTTCGCGTTTTTCACATACTCGTTGAACAGATCCTGGGTTATTTTCTGGTTTGGATCACATGGTAATGTGGTACCACACTGAAACAGTCAATTAAACCAGGTTCCGATCAATATTTTTGAAGATAACGCATGTTAGGTCTAGGTTAGGCCTGGGATTTTCACTCATCAGACTCATACTTTCGCATTCTTCACATACTTGTTGAACGGATCCTAGGTTTTTTCTGGTTTGGATCACGTAGTAATGAGGGACCACACTGAAACAGTCAATTAAACCTGGTTTCGATCAATATTTTAGAGATGAATTCATGTTAGGTCTAGGTTAGGTCTGGGATTTGCTCTCATCAGGCTCGTTCTTTCGCATATTTCTCATACTTGATGGCTAGATCCTGGGCTTTTTCTGGATTGCATCACGTAGTAATGAAGTACAACACTGAAACTGTCAATTAAACCTGGTTTCCATCAATATCTTAGAGGACAACGCAAGTTAGGTCTGGGATTGGTCTGGGATTTGCCCTCATCAGGCTCATACTTTCGCGTTTTTCACATACTTGTTGAACAGATCCTGGGTTTTTTCTGGTTTGGATCACGTAGTAATGTGGTACCACACTGAAACATTCAATTAAACCTGGTTTCCATCAATATCTTAGAGGACAACGCAAGTTAGGTCTGGCATAGGTCTGGGATTCGCCCTCATCAGGCTCATACTTTCGCGTTTGTCACATACTTGTTGAACAGATCCTGGGTTTTTTCTGGTTTGTATCACGTGGTAGTGTGGTACCACACTGAAACAGTCCATTAAACCTGGTTTGGATCAATATTTTAGAGGATAACGCAAGTTAGGTCTGGGATAGGACTAGGATTTGCCCTCATCAGGCTCTTACTATCGCATATTTCTCATACTTCATGGCTAGATCCTGGGCTATTTCTGGATTGGATCACGTAGTAAAGTGGTACCACACTGAAACATTCAATGAAACCTGTTCTGGATAAACATTTTAGAGGATAACGCATCTTAGGTCTGGGTTAGGTCTGGGATTTGCCCTCATCAGACTCATACTTTCGCACACTTCACATACTCGTTGAACAGATCCTGGGTTATTTTCTGGTTTGGATCACATAGTAATGTGGTACCACACTGAGACAGTCGATTAAACCAGGTCTCGATCAATATTTTTGAGGACAACGCATGTTAGGTCTAGGTTAGGCCTGGGATTTTCACTCATCAGACTCATACTTTCGCATTCCTCACATACTTGTTGAACGGATCCTGGGTTTTTTCTGGTTTGTATCACGTAGTAATGTGGGTCCACACTGAAACAACCAATTAAACCTGGTCTTGATAAATATTTTAGAGGATAACGCATGTTAGGTCTGGGATAGGTCTGGGATTTGCCCTCATCAGACTCATACTTTCGCACACTTCACATACTCGTTGAACAGATCCTGGGTTATTTTCGGGTTTGGATCACATACTAATGTGGTACCACAGTGAAACAGTCGATTAAACCAGGTTTCGATCAATATTTTAGAGGATAACGCAAGTTAGGTCTGGGATAGGTCCGGGATTTGCCCTCCTCAGGCTCATACTTTCGCGTTTTTCACATACTTGTTGAACAGATCCTGGGTTTTTTCTGGTTTGGGTCACGTAGTAGTGTGATACTACACTGAAACATTCAATTAAACCTGGTCTTGATAAACATTTTAGAGGATAACGCATGTTAGGTCTGGGTTAGGTCTAGGATTTGCCCTCATCAGGCTCATTCTTTCGCATATTTCTCATACATGATGGCTAGATCCTGGGCTTTTTCTGGATTGCATCACGTAGTAATGAAGAACAACACTGAAACAGTCAATTAAACCTGGTTTCGATCAATATTTTGGAGAATAATTCATGTTAGGTCTAGGTTAAGTCTGGGATTTGCTCTCAACAGGCACATTCTTTCGCATATTTCTCATACTTGATGGCTAGATCCTGGGCTGTTTCTGGATTGTATGACGTAGTAATGTGGTACCACACTGAAACAGTCAATTAAACCTGGTTTCCATCAATATCTTAGAGGACAACGCAAGTTAGGTCTGGCATAGGTCTGGGATTCGCCCTCATCAGGCTCATACTTTCGCGTTTTTCACATATTTGTTGAACAGATCCTGGGTTTTTTCTGGTTTGTATCACGTAGTAATGAAGTACAACACTGAAACAGTCAATTAAACCTGGTTTCCATCAATATCTTAGAGGACAACGCAAGTTAGGTCTGGCATAGGTCTGGGATTCGCCCTCATCAGGCTCATACTTTCGCGTTTTTCACATACTTGTTGAACAGATCCTGGGTTTTTTCTGGTTTCTAACACGTAGTAGTGTGGTACCACACTGAAACAGTCCATTAAACCTGGTTTGGATCAATATTTTAGAGGATAACGCATGTTAGGTCTAGGTTAGCCCTGGGATTTTCACTCATCAGACTCATACTTTCGCATTCTTCTCATACTTGCTGAACTGATCCTGGGTTTTTTCTGGTTTGGATCACGTAGTAATGTGGTACCACACTGAAACAGTCGATTAAACCTGGTTTCCATCAATATCTTAGAGGATAACGCAAGTTAAATCTGGGATTGGTCTGGGATTTGACCTCATCAGACTCATACTTTCGCACACTTCACATACTCGTTGAACAGATCCTGGGTTATTTTCTGGTTTGGATCACATGGTAATGTGGTACCAACTGAAACAGTCAATTAAACCAGGTTCCGATCAATATTTTTGAAGATAACGCATGTTAGGTCTAGGTTAGGCCTGGGATTTTCACTCATCAGACTCATACTTTCGCATTCTTCACATACTTGTTGAACGGATCCTAGGTTTTTTCTGGTTTGGATCACGTAGTAATGAGGGACCACACTGAAACAGTCAATTAAACCTGGTTTCGATCAATATTTTAGAGAAGAATTCATGTTAGGTCTAGGTTAGGTCTGGGATTTGCTCTCATCAGGCTCGTTCTTTCGCATATTTCTCATACTTGATGGCTAGATCCTGGGCTTTTTCTGGATTGCATCACGTAGTAATGAAGTACAACACTGAAACAGTCAATTAAACCTGGTTTCCATCAATATCTTAGAGGACAACGCAAGTTAGGTCTGGGATTGGTCTGGGATTTGCCCTCATCAGGCTCATACTTTCGCGTTTTTCACATACTTGTTGAACAGATCCTGGGTTTTTTCTGGTTTGGATCACGTAGTAATGTGGTACCACACTGAAACATTCAATTAAACCTGGTTTCCATCAATATTTTAGAGGATAACGCAAGTTAGGTTTGGGATAGGTCTAGGATTTGCCCTCATCAGGCTCTTACTATCGCATATTTCTCATACTTCATGGCTAGATCCTGGGCTATTTCTGGATTGGATCACGTAGTAAAGTGGTACCACACTGAAACATTCAATGAAACCTGTTCTGGATGAACATTTTAGAGGATAACGCATCTTAGGTCTGGGTTAGGTCTGGGATTTGCCCTCATCAGACTCATACTTTCGCACACTTCACATACTCGTTGAACAGATCCTGGGTTATTTTCTGGTTTGGATCACATAGTAATGTGGTACCACACTGAAACAGTCGATTAAACCAGGTCTCGATCAATATTTTTGAGGACAACGCATGTTAGGTCTAGGTTAGGCCTGGGATTTTCACTCATCAGACTCATACTTTCGCATTCCTCACATACTTGTTGAACGGATCCTGGGTTTTTTCTGGTTTGTATCACGTAGTAATGTGGGTCCACACTGAAACAACCAATTAAACCTGGTCTTGATAAATATTTTAGAGGATAACGCATGTTAGGTCTGGGATAGGTCTGGGATTTGCCCTCATCAGACTCATACTTTCGCACACTTCACATACTCGTTGAACAGATCCTGGGTTATTTTCGGGTTTGGATCACATACTAATGTGGTACCACAGTGAAACAGTTGATTAAACCAGGTTTCGATCAATATTTTAGAGGATAACGCAAGTTAGGTCTGGGATAGGTCCGGGATTTGCCCTCATCAGGCTCATACTTTCGCGTTTTTCACATACTTGTTGAACAGATCCTGGGTTTTTTCTGGTTTGGGTCACGTAGTAGTGTGATACTACACTGAAACATTCAATTAAACCTGGTCTTGATAAACATTTTAGAGGATAACGCATGTTAGGTCTGGGTTAGGTCTAGGATTTGCCCTCATCAGGCTCATTCTTTCGCATATTTCTCATACATGATGGCTAGATCCTGGGCTTTTTCTGGATTGCATCACGTAGTAATGAAGAACAACACTGAAACAGTCAATTAAACCTGGTTTCGATCAATATTTTAGAGAATAATTCATGTTAGGTCTAGGTTAAGTCTGGGATTTGCTCTCAACAGGCACATTCTTTCGCATATTTCTCATACTTGATGGCTAGATCCTGGGCTGTTTCTGGATTGTATGACGTAGTAATGTGGTACCACACTGAAACAGTCAATTAAACCTGGTTTCCATCAATATCTTAGAGGACAACGCAAGTTAGGTCTGGCATAGGTCTGGGATTCGCCCTCATCAGGCTCATACTTTCGCGTTTTTCACATATTTGTTGGACAGATCCTGGGTTTTTTCTGGTTTGTATCACGTAGTAATGAAGTACAACACTGAAACAGTCAATTAAACCTGGTTTCCATCAATATCTTAGAGGACAACGCAAGTTAGGTCTGGCATAGGTCTGGGATTCGCCCTCATCAGGCTCATACTTTCGCGTTTTTCACATACTTGTTGAACAGATCCTGGGTTTTTTCTGGTTTCTAACACGTAGTAGTGTGGTACCACACTGAAACAGTCCATTAAACCTGGTTTGGATCAATATTTTAGAGGATAACGCAAGTTAGGTCTGGGATAGGTCTAGGATTTACCCTCATCAGGCTCTTACTATCGCATATTTCTCATACTTCGTGGCTAGATCCTGGGCTATTTCTGGATTGGATCACGTAGTAAAGTGGTACCACACTGAAACATTCAATGAAACCTGTTCTGGATAAACATTTTAGAGGATAACGCATCTTAGGTCTGGGTTAGGTCTAAAATTTGCCCTCATCAGGCTCATACTTTCGCACACTTCACATACTCGTTGAACAGATCCTGGGTTATTTTCTGGTTTGGATCACATAGTAATGTGGTACCACACTGAAACAGTCGATTAAACCAGGTTTCGATCAATATGTTTGAGGATAACGCATGGTAGGTCTAGGTTAGGCCTGGGATTTTCACTCATCAGCCTCATACTTTCGCATTCTTCACATACTTGTTGAACGGATCCTGGGTTTTTTCTGGTTTGGATCACGTAGTAATGTGGTACCACACTGAAACAGTCGATTAAACCTGGTTTTGATCAATATTTTAGAGGATAACGCAAGTTAAATCTGGGATTGGTCTGGGATTTGACCTCATCAGACTCATACTTTCGCACACTTCACATACTCGTTGAACAGATCCTGGGTTATTTTCTGGTTTGGATCACATGGTAATGTGGTACCAACTGAAACAGTCAATTAAACCAGGTTCCGATCAATATTTTTGAAGATAACGCATGTTAGGTCTAGGTTAGGCCTGGGATTTTCACTCATCAGACTCATACTTTCACATTCTTCACATACTTGTTGAACGGATCCTAGGTTTTTTCTGGTTTGTATCACGTAGTAATGTGGGTCCACACTGAAACAACCAATTAAACCTGGTCTTGATAAATATTTTAGAGGATAACGCATGTTAGGTCTGGGATAGGTCTGGGATTTGCCCTCATCAGACTCATACTTTCGCACACTTCACATACTCGTTGAACAGATCCTGGGTTATTTTCGGGTTTGGATCACATACTAATGTGGTACCACAGTGAAACAGTTGATTAAACCAGGTTTCGATCAATATTTTAGAGGATAACGCAAGTTAGGTCTGGGATAGGTCCGGGATTTGCCCTCATCAGGCTCATACTTTCGCGTTTTTCACATACTTGTTGAACAGATCCTGGGTTTTTTCTGGTTTGGGTCACGTAGTAGTGTGATACTACACTGAAACATTCAATTAAACCTGGTCTTGATAAACATTTTAGAGGATAACGCATGTTAGGTCTGGGTTAGGTCTAGGATTTGCCCTCATCAGGCTCATTCTTTCGCATATTTCTCATACATGATGGCTAGATCCTGGGCTTTTTCTGGATTGCATCACGTAGTAATGAAGAACAACACTGAAACAGTCAATTAAACCTGGTTTCGATCAATATTTTAGAGAATAATTCATGTTAGGTCTAGGTTAAGTCTGGGATTTGCTCTCAACAGGCACATTCTTTCGCATATTTCTCATACTTGATGGCTAGATCCTGGGCTGTTTCTGGATTGTATGACGTAGTAATGTGGTACCACACTGAAACAGTCAATTAAACCTGGTTTCCATCAATATCTTAGAGGACAACGCAAGTTAGGTCTGGCATAGGTCTGGGATTCGCCCTCATCAGGCTCATACTTTCGCGTTTTTCACATATTTGTTGAACAGATCCTGGGTTTTTTCTGGTTTGTATCACGTAGTAATGAAGTACAACACTGAAACAGTCAATTAAACCTGGTTTCCATCAATATCTTAGAGGACAACGCAAGTTAGGTCTGGCATAGGTCTGGGATTCGCCCTCATCAGGCTCATACTTTCGCGTTTTTCACATACTTGTTGAACAGATCCTGGGTTTTTTCTGGTTTCTAACACGTAGTAGTGTGGTACCACACTGAAACAGTCCATTAAACCTGGTTTGGATCAATATTTTAGAGGATAACGCAAGTTAGGTCTGGGATAGGTCTAGGATTTACCCTCATCAGGCTCTTACTATCGCATATTTCTCATACTTCGTGGCTAGATCCTGGGCTATTTCTGGATTGGATCACGTAGTAAAGTGGTACCACACTGAAACATTCAATGAAACCTGTTCTGGATAAACATTTTAGAGGATAACGCATCTTAGGTCTGGGTTAGGTCTAAAATTTGCCCTCTTCAGGCTCATACTTTCGCACACTTCACATACTCGTTGAACAGATCCTGGGTTATTTTCTGGTTTGGATCACATAGTAATGTGGTACCACACTGAAACAGTCGATTAAACCAGGTTTCGATCAATATGTTTGAGGATAACGCATGGTAGGTCTAGGTTAGGCCTGGGATTTTCACTCATCAGCCTCATACTTTCGCATTCTTCACATACTTGTTGAACGGATCCTGGGTTTTTTCTGGTTTGGATCACGTAGTAATGTGGTACCACACTGAAACAGTCGATTAAACCTGGTTTTGATCAATATTTTAGAGGATAACGCAAGTTAAATCTGGGATTGGTCTGGGATTTGACCTCATCAGACTCATACTTTCGCACACTTCACATACTCGTTGAACAGATCCTGGGTTATTTTCTGGTTTGGATCACATGGTAATGTGGTACCAACTGAAACAGTCAATTAAACCAGGTTCCGATCAATATTTTTGAAGATAACGCATGTTAGGTCTAGGTTAGGCCTGGGATTTTCACTCATCAGACTCATACTTTCACATTCTTCACATACTTGTTGAACGGATCCTAGGTTTTTTCTGGTTTGGATCACGTAGTAATGAGGGACCACACTGAAACAGTCAATTAAACCTGGTTTCGATCAATATTTTAGAGAAGAATTCATGTTAGGTCTAGGTTAGGTCTGGGATTTGCTCTCATCAGGCTCGTTCTTTCGCATATTTCTCATACTTGATGGCTAGATCCTGGGCTTTTTCTGGATTGCATCACGTAGTAATGAAGTACAACACTGAAACAGTCAATTAAACCTGGTTTCCATCAATATCTTAGAGGACAACGCAAGTTAGGTCTGGGATTGGTCTGGGATTTGCCCTCATCAGGCTCATACTTTCGCGTTTTTCACATACTTGTTGAACAGATCCTGGGTTTTTTCTGGTTTGGATCACGTAGTAATGTGGTACCACACTGAAACATTCAATTAAACCTGGTTTCCATCAATATCTTAGAGGACAACGCAAGTTAGGTCTGGCATAGGTCTGGGATTCGCCCTCATCAGGCTCATACTTTCGCGTTTTTCACATACTTGTTGAACAGATCCTGGGTTTTTTCTGGTTTGTATCACGTAGTAGTGTGGTACCACACTGAAACAGTCCATTAAACCTGGTTTGGATCAATATTTTAGAGGATAACGCATGTTAGGTCTAGGTTAGGTCTGGGATTTTCGCTCATGAGACTCATACTTTCGCATTCTTCACATACTTGTTGAACGGATCCTGGGTTTTTTCTGGTTTGGATCAGGTAGTAATGTGGTACCACACTGAAACAGACGATTAAACCTGGTTTCGATCAATATCTTAGGGGATAACGAAAGTTAAGTCTGGGATTGGTCTGGGATTTGCCCTCATCAGGCTCATACTTTCGCATATTTCTCATACTTCATGGCTAGATCCTGGGCTATTTCTGGATTGGATCACGTAGTAAAGTGGTACCACACTGAAACATTCAATGAAACCTGGTCTGGATAAAAATCTTAGAGGATAACGCATGTTAGGTCAAGGTTAGGTCTAAGATTTGCCCTTATCAGGCTCACAGTTTCGCGTTTTTCACATACTTGTCGAACTGATCCTGGGTTTTTTGTGGTTTGGATCACGTAGTAATGTGGTACCACACTGAAACATTCAATTAAACCTGGTCTTGATAAATATTTTAGAGGATAACGCATGTTAGGTCTGGGATAGGTCTGGGATTAGCCCTCATCAGACTCATACTTTCGCACACTTCACATACTCGTTGACGAGATCCTGGGTTTTTTTCTAGTTTGGATCACGCAGTAATGTGGTACCACACTGAAACAGTCGATTAAACCTGGTTTCGATCAATATTTTTGAGGATAACGCATGTTAGGTCTGGGATAGGACTGGGATTAGCCCTCATCAGACTCATACTTTCGCTTTCTTCACATACTTGTTGAACGGATCCTGGGCTTTTTCTGGATTGCATCACGTAGTAAAGTAGTACCACACTGAAACAGTCAATGAAAATTGGTTTCCATCAATATTTTAGAGGACAACGCAAGTTAGGTCTAGGTAAGGCCTGAGATTTTCACTGATCAGACTCATACATTCGCATTCTTCACATACTTATTGAACGGATCCTGGGTTTTTTCTGGTTTGGATCACGTAGTAATGTGGTAGCACACTATAACAGTAAATTAAACCTGGTTTCGATCAATATTTTAGAGGATCACGCAAGCTAGGTCTGGGATAGGTCTGGGATTAGCCCTCATCAGACTCATACTTTCGTACACTTCACATACTCGTTGACAAGATCCTGGGTTTTTTTCTGGCTTGGATCACGTAGTAATGTGGTTCCACACTGAAACAGTCGATTAAACTTGGCTTCGATCAATATTTTAGAGGATAACGCAAGTTCGGTCTGGGATAGGTCTGGGACTTGCCCTCATCAGGCTCATACTTTCGCGTTTTTCACATACTTGTTGAACGGATCCTGGGTTTTTTCTGGTTTGGTTCACGTAGTAATGTGGTACCACGCTGAAACAGTCAATTAAACCTGGTTTCGATGAATATTTTAGAGGATAACGCAAGTTAGGTCTGGGATAGGTCTAGGATTTGCCCTCATCAGGCTCTTACTATCGCATATTACTCATACTTCATGGCTAGATCCTGGGCTATCTCTGGTTTGGATCACGTAGTAGTGTGGTACCACACTGAAACAGTCCATTAAACCTGGTTTCGCTCAATATTTTAGAGGATAACACATGTTAGGTCTAGGTCAGTCCTGGGATTTTCACTCATCAGGCTCACATTTTCGCGTTTTTCACATACTTGTTGAACAGATCCTGGGTTTTTTCTGGTTTGGATCCCGTAGTAGTGTGGTACCACAATAAAACAGTCAATTAAACCTGGTTTCGATCAATATTTTAGGGGATATCGCAAGTTAGGTCTGGGATAGGTCTGGGATTTGCCCGCTTCAGGCTCATACTTTCGCGTTTTTCACATACTTGTTGAACGGATCCTGGGTTTTTTCTGGTTTGGATCACGTAGTAATGTGGTACCACACTGAAACATTCAATGAAACCTGGTCTTGATAAATATTTTAGAGGATAACGCATGTTAGGTCTGGGTTAGGTCTAGGATTTGCCCTCATCAGGCTCATACTTTCGCATATTTCTCATACTTCATGGCTAGATCCTGGGCTATTTCTGGATTGGATCACGTAGTAAAGTGGTACCACACTGAAACATTCAATGAAACCTGGTCTGGATAAAAATCTTAGAGGATAACGCATGTTAGGTCAAGGTTAGGTCTAAGATTTGCCCTCATCAGGCTCACAGTTTCGCGTTTTTCACATACTTGTTGAACAGATCCAGGGTTTTTTCTGGTTTAGATCACGTAGTAATGTGGTACCACACTAAAACAGTCAATTAAACCTGGTTTCGATCAATATTTTTGAGGATCACGCAAGCTAGGTCTGGGATAGGTCTGGGATTAGCCCTCATCAGGCTCATTCTTTCGCATATTTCTCATACTTGATGGCTAGATCCTGAGCTTTTTCTGGATTGCATCACGTAGTAATGAAGTACAACACTGAAACAGTCAATTAAACCTGGTTTCCATCAATATTTTAGAGGACAACGCAAGTTAGGTCTGGGATAGGTCTGGGATTTGCCCTCATCAGGCTCATACTTTCGCGTTTTTCACATACTTGTTGAACGGATCCTGGGTTTTTTCTGGTTTGGATCACGTAGTTATGTGGGTCCACACTGAAACAATCAATTAAACCTGGTCTTGATAAATATTTTAGAGGATAACGCGTGTTAGGTCTGGGATAGGTCTGGGATTTGCCCTCATCAGACTCATACTTTCGCACACTTCACATACTCGCTGAACACATCCTGGGTTATTTTCTGGTTTGGATCACATAGTAATGTGGTACCACACTGAAACAGTCGATTAAACCAGGTTTCGATCAATATTTTTGAGGATAACGCATGTTAGGTCTAGGTTAGGCCTGGAATTTTCACTCATCAGACTCATACATTCGCATTCTTCACATACTTTTTGAACGGTTCCTGGGTTTTTTCTGGTTTGGATCACGTAGTAATGTGGGTCCGCACTGAAACAATCAATTAAACCTGGTCTTGATAAATATTTTAGAGGATAACGCATGTTCGGTCTGGGATAGGTCTGGGATTTGCCCTCATCAGACTCATACTTTCGCATTCTTCACATACTTGTTGAACTGATCCTGGGTTTTTTCTGGTTTGGATCACGTAGTAATGTGGTTCCACACTGAAACAGTCGGTTAAACCTGGTTTCGATCAATATTTTAGTGGATAACGCAAGTTAGGTCTGGAATAGGTCTGGGATATGCCCTCATCAGACTCATACCTACGCACACTTCACATACTCGTTGAACAAATCCTGGGTTATTTTCTTGTTTGGATCACATAGTAATGTGGCACCAAACTGAAACAGTCGATTAAACCAGGTTTCGATCAATATTTTTGAGGATAACGCATGTTAGGTCTAGGTTAGGCCTGGGATTTTCACTCACCAGACTCATACTTTCGCATTCCTCACATACTTGTTGAACGGATCCTGGGTTTTTTCTGGTTTGTATCACGTAGTAATGTGGTACCACACTGAAACAGTCCATTAAACCTGGTTTGGATCAATATTTTAGAGGATAACGCATGTTAGGTCTAGGTTAGCCCTGGGATTTTCACCCATCAGACTCATACTTTCGCATTCTTCTTATACTTGTTGAACTGATCCTGGGTTTTTTCTGGTTTGGATCACGTAGTAATGTGGTACCACACTGAAACAGTCGATTAAACCTGGTTTCGATCAATATTTTAGAGGATAACGCATGTTAGGTCTAGGTTAGGCCCGGGATTTTCACTCATCAGACTCATATTTCGCATTCTTCACATACTTGTTGAACGGATCCTGGGTTTTTTCTGGTTTGGATCACGTAGTAATGTGGGACCACACTGAATCAGTCAATTAAACCTGGTTTCGACCAATATTTTTGAGAATAATTCATGTTAGGTCTAGGTTAGGTCTGGGATTTTCTCTCATCAGGCTCATTCTTTCGCATTCTTCACATACTTGTTGAACGGATCCTGGGTTTTTTCTGGTTTGGTTCATGTAGTAATGTGGTACCACACTAAAACATTCAATTAAACCTGGTCTTGATAAATATTTTAGAGGATAACGCATGTTAGGTTTGGCTTAGGTCTAGGATTTGCCCCCAGCAGGCTCATACTTTCGCATATTTCTCATACTTCATGGCTAGATCCTGGGCTATTTCTGGATTGGATCACGTAGTAAAGTGGTACCACACTGAAACATTCAATGAAACCTGGTCTGGATAAATATTTTAGAGGACAACGCATCTTAGGTCTGGGTTAGGTCTAAGATTCGCCCTCATCAGTCTCACAGTTTCGCGTTTTTCACATACTTGTTGAACAGATCCTGGTTTTTTTCTGGTTTGGATCACGAAGTAGTGTGCTACCACACTGAAACAGTCCATTAAACCTGGTTTCCCTCAAATTTTTAGAGGATAACGCATGTTAGGTCTAGATTAGGTCTGGGATTTGCTCTCATCAGGCTCATTCTTACGCATATTTCTCATACTTGATGGCTATATCCTGGGCTTTTTCTGGATTGCATCACGTAGTAACGTAGTACCACACTGAAACAGTAATGAAACCTGGTTTCCATCAATATTTTAGAGGACAACGCAAGTTAGGTCTAGGTAAGGCCTGAGATTTTCACTGATCAGACTCATACATTCGCATTCTTCACATACTCGTTGAACAGATCCTGGGCTGTTTCTGCATTGTATCACGTAGTAATGTGGTACCACGCTGAAACAGTCAATTAAACATGGTTTCGATCAATATTTTAGAGGATAACGCAAGTTAGGTCTGGGATAGGTCTAGGATTTGCCCTCATCAGGCTCTTACTATCGCATATTACTCATACTTCATGGCTAGATCCTGGGCTATTTCTGGATTGGATCACGTTGTAAAGTGGTACCACACTGAAACATTCAATGAAACCTGTTCTGGATAAATATTTTAGAGGATAACGCATCTTACGTCTGGGTTAGGTCTAAGATTCGCCCTCATCAGGCTCACAGTTTCGCGTTTTTCACATACTTGTTGAACAGATCCTGGTTTTTTTCTGGTTTGGATCACGAAGTAGTGTGCTACCACACTGAAACAGTCCATTAAACCTGGTTTCGCTCAAATTTTTAGAGGATAACGCATGTTAGGTCTAGATTAGGTCTGGGATTTGCTCTCATCAGGCTCATTCTTTCGCATATTTCTCATACTTGATGGCTATATCCTGGGCTTTTTCTGGATTGCATCACGTAGTAACGTAGTACCACACTGAAACAGTCAATGAAACCTGGTTTCCATCAATATTTTAGAGGACAACGCAAGTTAGGTCTAGGTAAGGCCTGAGATTTTCACTGATCAGACTCATACATTCGCATTCTTCACATACTCGTTGAACAGATCCTGGGCTGTTTCTGCATTGTATCACGTAGTAATGTGGTACCACGCTGAAACAGTCAATTAAACATGGTTTCGATCAATATTTTAGAGGATAACGCAAGTTAGGTCTGGGATAGGTCTAGGATTTGCCCTCATCAGGCTCTTACTATCGCATATTACTCATACTTCATGGCTAGATCCTGGGCTATTTCTGGATTGGATCACGTTGTAAAGTGGTACCACACTGAAACATTCAATGAAACCTGTTCTGGATAAATATTTTAGAGGATAACGCATGTTACGTCTGGGTTAGGTCTAAGATTTGCCCTCATCAGGCTCACAGTTTCGCGTTTTTCACATACTTGTTAAACAGATCCTGGGTTTTTTCTGGTTTGGATCACGTAGTAATGTGGTACCACACTAAAACAGTCAATTAAACCTGGTTTCGATCAATATTTTACAGGATCACGCAAGCTAGGTCTGGGATAGGTCTGGGATTAGCCCTCATCAGACTCATACTTTCGCACACTTCACATACTCGTTGACAAGATCCTGGGTTTTTTTCTGGCTTGGATCACGTAGTAATGTGGTTCCACACTGAAACAGTCGATTAAACTTGGCTTTGATCAATATTTTAGAGGATAACGCAAGTTAGGTCTGGGATAGGTCTGGGATTTGCCCTCATCAGGCTCATACTTTCGCGTTTTTCACATACCTGTTGAACGGATCCTGGGTTTTTTTCTGGTTTGGTTCACGTAGTAATGTGGTACCACGCTGAAACAGTCAAATAAACCTGGTTTCGATCAATATTTTAGAGGATAACGCAAGTTAGGTCTGGGATAGGTCTAGGATTTGCCCTCATCAGGCTCTTACTATCGCATATTACTCATACTTCATGGCTAGATCCAGGGCTATTTCTGGTTTGGATCACGTAGTAGTGTGGTACCACACTGAAACAGTCCATTAAACCTGGTTTCGCTCAATATTTTAGAGGATAACGCATGTTAGGTCTAGGTCAGTCCGGGGATTTTCACTCATCAGGCTCACATTTTCGCGTTTTTCACATACTTGTTGAACAGATCCTGGGTTTTTTCGGGTTTGGATCCCGTAGTAGTGTGGTACCACAATAAAACAGTCAATTAAACCTGGTTTCGATCAATATTTTAGAGGATATCGCAAGTTAGGTCTGGGATAGGTCTGGGATTTGCCCGCTTCAGGCTCATACTTTCGCGTTTTTCACATACTTGTTGAACGGATCCTGGGTTTTTTCTGGTTTGGATCACGTAGTAATGTGGTACCACACTGAAACATTCAATGAAACCTGGTCTTGATAAATATTTTAGAGGATAACGCATGTTAGGTCTGGGTTAGGTCTAGGATTTGCCCTCATCAGGCTCATACTTTCGCATATTTCTCATACTTCATGGCTAGATCCTGGGCTATTTCTGGATTGGATCACGTAGTAAAGTGGTACCACACTGAAACATTCAATGAAACCTGGTCTGGATAAATATTTTAGAGGACAACGCATCTTAGGTCTGGGTTAGGTCTAAGATTTGCCCTCATCAGGCTCACAGTTTCGCGTTTTTCACATACTTGTTGAACAGATCCAGGGTTTTTTCTGGTTTAGATCACGTAGTAATGTGGTACCACACTAAAACAGTCAATTAAACCTGGTTTCGATCAATATTTTTGAGGATCACGCAAGCTAGGTCTGGGATAGGTCTGGGATTAGCCCTCATCAGGCTCATTCTTTCGCATATTTCTCATACTTGATGGCTAGATCCTGAGCTTTTTCTGGATTGCATCACGTAGTAATGAAGTACAACACTGAAACAGTCAATTAAACCTGGTTTCCATCAATATTTTAGAGGACAACGCAAGTTAGGTCTGGGATAGGTCTGGGATTTGCCCTCATCAGGCTCATACTTTCGCGTTTTTCACATACTTGTTGAACGGATCCTGGGTTTTTTCTGGTTTGGATCACGTAGTTATGTGGGTCCACACTGAAACAATCAATTAAACCTGGTCTTGATAAATATTTTAGAGGATAACGCGTGTTAGGTCTGGGATAGGTCTGGGATTTGCCCTCATCAGACTCATACTTTCGCACACTTCACATACTCGCTGAACACATCCTGGGTTATTTTCTGGTTTGGATCACATAGTAATGTGGTACCACACTGAAACAGTCGATTAAACCAGGTTTCGATCAATATTTTTGAGGATAACGCATGTTAGGACTAGGTTAGGCCTGGAATTTTCACTCATCAGACTCATACATTCACATTCTTCACATACTTTTTGAACGGTTCCTGGGTTTTTTCTGGTTTGGATCACGTAGTAATGTGGGTCCGCACTGAAACAATCAATTAAACCTGGTCTTGATAAATATTTTAGAGGATAACGCATGTTCGGTCTGGGATAGGTCTGGGATTTGCCCTCATCAGACTCATACTTTCGCATTCTTCACATACTTGTTGAACTGATCCTGGGTTTTTTCTGGTTTGGATCACGTAGTAATGTGGTTCCACACTGAAACAGTCGGTTAAACCTGGTTTCGATCAATATTTTAGTGGATAACGCAAGTTAGGTCTGGAATAGGTCTGGGATATGCCCTCATCAGACTCATACCTACGCACACTTCACATACTCGTTGAACAAATCCTGGGTTATTTTCTTGTTTGGATCACATAGTAATGTGGCACCAAACTGAAACAGTCGATTAAACCAGGTTTCGATCAATATTTTTGAGGATAACGCATGTTAGGTCTAGGTTAGGCCTGGGATTTTCACTCACCAGACTCATACTTTCGCATTCCTCACATACTTGTTGAACGGATCCTGGGTTTTTTGTGGTTTGTATCACGTAGTAATGTGGTACCACACTGAAACAGTCCATTAAACCTGGTTTGGATCAATATTTTAGAGGATAACGCATGTTAGGTCTAGGTTAGCCCTGGGATTTTCACCCATCAGACTCATACTTTCGCATTCTTCTTATACTTGTTGAACTGATCCTGGGTTTTTTCTGGTTTGGATCACGTAGTAATGTGGTACCACACTGAAACAGTCGATTAAACCTGGTTTCGATCAATATTTTAGAGGATAACGCATGTTAGGTCTAGGTTAGGCCCGGGATTTTCACTCATCAGACTCATATTTCGCATTCTTCACATACTTGTTGAACGGATCCTGGGTTTTTTCTGGTTTGGATCACGTAGTAATGTGGGACCACACTGAATCAGTCAATTAAACCTGGTTTCGACCAATATTTTTGAGAATAATTCATGTTAGGTCTAGGTTAGGTCTGGGATTTTCTCTCATCAGGCTCATTCTTTCGCATTCTTCACATACTTGTTGAACGGATCCTGGGTTTTTTCTGGTTTGGTTCATGTAGTAATGTGGTACCACACTAAAACATTCAATTAAACCTGGTCTTGATAAATATTTTAGAGGATAACGCATGTTAGGTTTGGCTTAGGTCTAGGATTTGCCCCCAGCAGGCTCATACTTTCGCATATTTCTCATACTTCATGGCTAGATCCTGGGCTATTTCTGGATTGGATCACGTAGTAAAGTGGTACCACACTGAAACATTCAATGAAACCTGGTCTGGATAAATATTTTAGAGGACAACGCATCTTAGGTCTGGGTTAGGTCTAAGATTCGCCCTCATCAGTCTCACAGTTTCGCGTTTTTCACATACTTGTTGAACAGATCCTGGTTTTTTTCTGGTTTGGATCACGAAGTAGTGTGCTACCACACTGAAACAGTCCATTAAACCTGGTTTCCCTCAAATTTTTAGAGGATAACGCATGTTAGGTCTAGATTAGGTCTGGGATTTGCTCTCATCAGGCTCATTCTTACGCATATTTCTCATACTTGATGGCTATATCCTGGGCTTTTTCTGGATTGCATCACGTAGTAACGTAGTACCACACTGAAACAGTAATGAAACCTGGTTTCCATCAATATTTTAGAGGACAACGCAAGTTAGGTCTAGGTAAGGCCTGAGATTTTCACTGATCAGACTCATACATTCGCATTCTTCACATACTCGTTGAACAGATCCTGGGCTGTTTCTGCATTGTATCACGTAGTAATGTGGTACCACGCTGAAACAGTCAATTAAACATGGTTTCGATCAATATTTTAGAGGATAACGCAAGTTAGGTCTGGGATAGGTCTAGGATTTGCCCTCATCAGGCTCTTACTATCGCATATTACTCATACTTCATGGCTAGATCCTGGGCTATTTCTGGATTGGATCACGTTGTAAGGTGGTACCACACTGAAACATTCAATGAAACCTGTTCTGGATAAATATTTTAGAGGATAACGCATCTTACGTCTGGGTTAGGTCTAAGATTCGCCCTCATCAGGCTCACAGTTTCGCGTTTTTCACATACTTGTTGAACAGATCCTGGTTTTTTTCTGGTTTGGATCACGAAGTAGTGTGCTACCACACTGAAACAGTCCATTAAACCTGGTTTCGCTCAAATTTTTAGAGGATAACGCATGTTAGGTCTAGATTAGGTCTGGGATTTGCTCTCATCAGGCTCATTCTTTCGCATATTTCTCATACTTGATGGCTATATCCTGGGCTTTTTCTGGATTGCATCACGTAGTAACGTAGTACCACACTGAAACAGTCAATGAAACCTGGTTTCCATCAATATTTTAGAGGACAACGCAAGTTAGGTCTAGGTAAGGCCTGAGATTTTCACTGATCAGACTCATACATTCGCATTCTTCACATACTCGTTGAACAGATCCTGGGCTGTTTCTGCATTGTATCACGTAGTAATGTGGTACCACGCTGAAACAGTCAATTAAACATGGTTTCGATCAATATTTTAGAGGATAACGCAAGTTAGGTCTGGGATAGGTCTAGGATTTGCCCTCATCAGGCTCTTACTATCGCATATTACTCATACTTCATGGCTAGATCCTGGGCTATTTCTGGATTGGATCACGTTGTAAAGTGGTACCACACTGAAACATTCAATGAAACCTGTTCTGGATAAATATTTTAGAGGATAACGCATGTTACGTCTGGGTTAGGTCTAAGATTTGCCCTCATCAGGCTCACAGTTTCGCGTTTTTCACATACTTGTTAAACAGATCCTGGGTTTTTTCTGGTTTGGATCACGTAGTAATGTGGTACCACACTAAAACAGTCAATTAAACCTGGTTTCGATCAATATTTTACAGGATCACGCAAGCTAGGTCTGGGATAGGTCTGGGATTAGCCCTCATCAGACTCATACTTTCGCACACTTCACATACTCGTTGACAAGATCCTGGGTTTTTTTCTGGCTTGGATCACGTAGTAATGTGGTTCCACACTGAAACAGTCGATTAAACTTGGCTTTGATCAATATTTTAGAGGATAACGCAAGTTAGGTCTGGGATAGGTCTGGGATTTGCCCTCATCAGGCTCATACTTTCGCGTTTTTCACATACCTGTTGAACGGATCCTGGGTTTTTTTCTGGTTTGGATCACGTAGTAGTGTGGTACCACACTGAAACAGTCCATTAAACCTGGTTTCGCTCAATATTTTAGAGGATTACGCATGTTAGGTCTAGGTCAGTCCGGGGATTTTCACTCATCAGGCTCACATTTTCGCGTTTTTCACATATTTGTTGAACAGATCCTGGGTTTTTTCTGGTTTGGATCCCGTAGTAGTGTGGTACCACAATAAAACAGTCAATTAAACCTGGTTTCGATCAATATTTTAGAGGATATCGCAAGTTAGGTCTGGGATAGGTCTGGGATTTGCCCTCATCAGACTCATACTTTCGTGTTTTTCACATACTTGTTGAACGGATCCTGGGTTTTTTCTGGTTTGGATCACGTAGTTATGTGGGTCCACACTGAAACAATCAATTAAACCTGGTCTTGATGAATATTTTAGAGGATAACGCGTGTTAGGTCTGGGATAGGTCTGGTATTTGCCCTCATCAGACTCATACTTTCGCACACTTCACATACTCGCTGAACACATCCTGGGTTATTTTCTGGTTTGGATCACATAGTAAAGTGGTACCACACTGAAACAGTCGATTAAACCAGGTTTTGATCAATATTTTTGAGGATAACGCATGTTAGGTCTAGGTTAGGCCTGGGATTTTCACTCATCAGACTCATACATTCGCATTCTTCACATACTTTTTGAACGGATCCTGGGTTTTTTCTGGTTTGGATCACGTAGTAATGTGGGTCCGCACTGAAACAATCAATTAAACCTGGTCTTGATAAATATTTTAGAGGATAACGCGTGTTAGGTCTAGGTTAGGTCTGGGATTTTCTCTCATCAGGGTCATTCTTTCGCATATTTCTCATACTTCATGGCTAGATCCTGGGCTGTTTCTGGTTTGTATCACGTAGTAATGTGGTACCACGCTGAAACAGTCAATTAAACCTGGTTTCGATCAATATTTTAGAGGATAACGCAAGTTAGGTCTGGCATAGGTCTGGGATTCGCCCTCATCAGGCTCATACTTTCGCGTTTTTCACATACTTGTTGAACAGATCCCGGGTTTTTTCTGGTTTGTATCACGTAGTAGTGTGGTACCACACTGAAACAGTCCATTAAACCTGGTTTGGATCAATATTTTAGAGGATAACGCATGTTAGGTCTAGGTTAGGTCTGGGATTTTCGCTCATGAGACTCATACTTTCGCATTCTTCACATACTTGTTGAACGGATCCTGGGTTTTTTCTGGTTTGGATCACGTTGTAATGTGGGACCACACTGAAACAATCAATTAAACCTGGTCTTGATAAATATTTTAGAGGACAACGCAAGTTAGGTCTGGGATAGGTCTGGGATTTGCCCTCATCAGGCTCATACTTTCGCGTTTTTCACATACTTGTTGAACAGATCCTGGGTTTTTTCTGGTTTGGATCCCGTAGTAGTGTGGTACCACAATAAAACAGTCAATTAAACCTGGTTTCGATCAATATTTTAGAGGATATCGCAAGTTAGGTCTGGGATAGGTCTGGGATTTGCCCTCATCAGACTCATACTTTCGCACACTTGACATACTCGTTGATCAGATCCTGGGTTTTTTTCTGGTTTGGATCACGTAGTAATGTGGTACCACACTGAAACAGTCGATTAAACCAGGTTTCGATCTATATTTTTGAGGATAACGCATGGTAGGTCTAGGTTAGGCCTGGGATTTTCACTCATCAGACTCATACTTTCGCATTCTTCACATACTTGTTGAACGGATCCTGGGTTTTTTCTGGTTTGGATCACGTTGTAATGTGGGACCACACTGAAACAATCAATTAAACCTGGTCTTGATAAATATTTTAGAGGATAACGCATGTTAGGTTTCGCTTAGGTCTAGGACTTGCCCCCAGCAGGCTCATACTTTCGCATATTTCTCATACTTCATGGATAGATCCTGGGCTGTTTCTGGTTTGGATCACGTAGTAATTTGGTACCACGCTGAAACAATCAATTAAACCTGGATTCGATCAATATTTTAGAGAATAATTCATGTTAGGTCTAGGTTAGGCCTGGGATTTTCACTCATCAGACTCATACTTTCGCATTCTTCACATACTTGTTGAACGGATCCTGGGTTTTTTCTGGTTTGGATCGCGTTGTAATGTGGGACCACACTGAAACAATCAATTAAACCTGGTCTTGATAAATATTTTAGAGGATAACGCATGTTAGGTGTCGCTTAGGTCTAGGATTTGCCCCCAGCAGGCTCATACTTTCGCATATTTCTCATACTTCATGGATAGATCCTGGGCTGTTTCTGGTTTGGATCACGTAGTAATTTGGTACCACACTGAAACAGTCGATTAAACCTGGTCTTGATAAATATTTTAGAGGATAACGCATGTTAGGTCTGGGATAGGTATGGGATTTGCCCTCATCAGACTCTTACTTTCGCACACTTCACATACTCCTTGAACAGATCCTGGGTTATTTTCTGGTTTGGATCACGTAGTAATGTGGGACCACACTGAAACAATCAATTAAACCTGGTTTCCATCAATATTTTAGAGGACAACGCAAGTTAGGTCTGGGATAGGTCTGGGATTTGCCCTCATCAGGCTCATACTTTCGCGTTTTTCACATACTTGTTGAACAGATCCTGGGTTTTTTCTGGTTTGGATCCCGTAGTAGTGTGGTACCACAATAAAACAGTCAATTAAACCTGGTTTCGATCAATATTTTAGAGGATATCGCAAGTTAGGTCTGGGATAGGTCTGGGATTTGCCCTCATCAGACTCATACTTTCGCACACTTGACATACTCGTTGATCAGATCCTGGGTTTTTTTCTGGTTTGGATCACGTAGTAATGTGGTACCACACTGAAACATTCAATGAAACCAGGTCTGGATAAATATTTTAGAGGATAACGCAAGTTAGGTCTGGGATAGGTCTGGGATTAGCCCTCATCAGACTCATACTTTCGCTTTCTTCACATACTCGTTGAACAGATCCTGTGTTATTTTCTGGTTTGGATCACATAGTAATGTGGTACCACACTGAAACAGTCGATTAAACCAGGTTTCGAACAATATTTTTGGGGATAACGCATGTTAGGTCTAGGTTAGGACTGGGATTTTCACTCATCAGACTCATACTTTCGCATTCTTCACATACTTGTTGAACGGATCCTGGGTTTTTTCTGCATTGTATCACGTAGTAATGTGGTACCACGCTGAAACAGTCAATTAAACCTGGTTTCGATCAATATTTTAGAGGATAACGCAAGTTAGGTCTGGGATAGGTCTAGGATTTGCCCTCATCAGGCTCTTACTATCGCATATTTCTCATACTTCATGGCTAGATCCTGGGCTATGTCTGGATTGGATCACGTACTAATGTGGTACCACACTGAAACATTCAATGAAACCTGGTCTGGATAAATATTTTAGAGGATAACGCATCTTAGGTCTGGGTTAGGTCTAAGATTTGCCCTCATCAGGCTCACAGTTTCGCGTTTTTCACATACTTGTTGAACAGATACTGGGTTTTTTCTGGTTTGGATCACGTAGTAATGTGGTACCACACTAGAACAGTCAATTAAACCTGGTTTCGATCAATATTTTGGAGGATAACGCAAGTTAGGTCTGGGATAGGTCTGGGATTTGCTCTCATCAGGCTCATTCTTTCGCATATTTCTCATACTTGATGGCTAGATCCTGAGCCTTTTCTGGATTGCATCACGTAGTAATGAAGTACAACACTGAAACAGTCAATTAAACCTGGTTTCCATCAATATTTTAGAGGACAACGCAAGTCAGGTCTGGGATAGGTCTGGGATTTGCCCTCATCAGGCTCATACTGTCGCGTTTTTCACATACTTGTTGAATAGATCCCGGGTTTTTTCTGGTTTGGATCCCGTAGTAGTGTGGTACCACACTGAAACAGTCCATTAAACCTGGTTTCGCTCAATATTTTAGAGGATAACGCATGTTAGGTCTAGGTCAGGCCTGGTTTTTTCACTCATCAGACCCATACTTTCGCATTCTTCACATACTTGTTGAACGGATCCTGGGTTTTTTCTGGTTTGGATCACATAGTAATGTGGTACCACACTGAAACAGTCGATTAAACCAGGTTTCGATCAATATTTTTGAAGATAACGCATGTTAGGTCTAGGTTAGGCCTGGGATTTTCACTCATCAGACTCATACATTCGCATTCTTCACATTCTTGTTGAACGGATCCTGGGTTTTTTCTGGTTTGTATCACGTAGTAATGTGGTACCACACTGAAACAGTCCATTAAACCTGGATTGGATCAATATTTTAGAGGATAACGCATGTTTGGTCTAGGTTAGCCCTGGGATTTTCACTCATCAGACTCATACTTTCGCATTCTTCTTATACTTGTTGAACTGATCCTGGGTTTTTTCTGGTTTGGATCACGTAGTAATGTGGTACCACACTGAAACAGTCGATTAAACCTGGTTTCGATCAATATTTTAGAGGATAACGCAAGTTAAGTCTGGGATTGGTCTGGGATTTGACCTCATCAGACTCATACTTTCGCACACTTCACATACTCGTTGAACAGATCCTGGGTTTTTTCTGGTTTGGATCACGTAGTAATGTGGTAGCACACTAAAACAGTCGATTAAACCAGGTTTTGATCAATATTTTTGAGGATAACGCATGTTAGGTCTGGGATAGGTCTGGGATTTGCCCTCCTCAGACTCATACTTTCGCACACTTCACATACTCGTTGAACAGATCCTGGGTTTTTTTCTGGCTTGGATCACGTAGTAATGTGGTTCCACACTGAAACAGTCGATTAAACTTGGCTTTGATCAATATTTTAGAGGATAACGCAAGTTAGGTCTGGGATAGGTCTGGGATTTGCCCTCATCGGGCTCATACTTTCGCGTTTTTCACATACCTGTTGAACGGATCCTGGGTTTTTTTCTGGTTTGGTTCACGTAGTAATGTGGTACCACGCTGAAACAGTCAAATAAACCTGGTTTCGATCAATATTTTAGAGGATAACGCAAGTTAGGTCTGGGATAGGTCTAGGATTTGCCCTCATCAGGCTCTTACTATCGCATATTACTCATACTTCATGGCTAGATCCAGGGCTATTTCTGGTTTGGATCACGTTGTAATGTGGGACCACACTGAAACAATCAATTAAACCTGGTCTTGATAAATATTTTAGAGGATAACGCATGTTAGGTTTCGCTTAGGTCTAGGATTTGCCCCCAGCAGGCTCATACTTTCGCATATTTCTCATACTTCATGGATAGATCCTGGGCTGTTTCTGGTTTGGATCACGTAGTAATTTGGTACCACGCTGAAACAGTCAATTAAACCTGGTTTCGATCAATATTTTAGAGAATAATTCATGTTAGGTCTAGGTTAGGCCTGGGATTTTCACTCATCAGACTCATACTTTCGCATTCTTCACATACTTGTTGAACGGATCCTGGGTTTTTTCTGGTTTGGATCACGTTGTAATGTGGGACCACACTGAAACAATCAATTAAACCTGGTCTTGATAAATATTTTAGAGGATAACGCATGTTAGGTTTCGCTTAGGGCTAGGATTTGCCCCCAGCAGGCTCATACTTTCGCATATTTCTCATACTTCATGGATAGATCCTGGGCTGTTTCTGCTTTGGATCACGTAGTAATTTGGTACCACACTGAAACAGTCGTTTAAACCTGGTCTTGATAAATATTTTAGAGGATAACGCATGTTAGGTCTGGGATAGGTATGGGATTTGCCCTCATCAGACTCTTACTTTCGCACACTTCACATACTCTTTGAACAGATCCTGGGTTATTTTCTGGTTTGGATCACGTAGTAATGTGGGACCACACTGAAACAGTCCATTAAACCTGGTTTGGATCAATATTTTAGAGGATAACGCATGTTTGGTCTAGGTTAGCCCTGGGATTTTCACTCATCAGACTCATACTTTCGCATTCTTCTTATACTTGTTGAACTGATCCTCGGTTTTTTCTGGTTTGGATCACGTAGTAATGTGGTACCACACTGAAACAGTCGATTAAACCTGGTTTCGATCAATATTTTAGAGGATAACGCAAGTTAAGTCTGGGATTGGTCTGGGATTTGACCTCATCAGACTCATACTTTCGCACACTTCACATACTCGTTGAACAGATCCTGGGTTTTTTCTGGTTTGGATCACGTAGTAATGTGGTAGCACACTAAAACAGTCGATTAAACCAGGTTTTGATGAATATTTTTGAGGATAACGCATGTTAGGTCTGGGATAGGTCTGGGATTTGCCCTCCTCAGACTCATACTTTCGCACACTTCACATACTCGTTGACAAGATCCTGGGTTTTTTTCTGGCTTGGATCACGTAGTAATGTGGTTCCACACTGAAACAGTCGATTAAACTTGGCTTTGATCAATATTTTAGAGGATAACGCAAGTTAGGTCTGGGATAGGTCTGGGATTTGCCCTCATCAGGCTCATACTTTCGCGTTTTTCACATACCTGTTGAACGGATCCTGGGTTTTTTTCTGGTTTGGTTCACGTAGTAATTGTGGTACCACGCTGAAACAGTCAAATAAACCTGGTTTCGATCAATATTTTAGAGGATAACGCAAGTTAGGTCTGGGATAGGTCTAGGATTTGCCCTCATCAGGCTCTTACTATCGCATATTACTCATACTTCATGGCTAGATCCAGGGCTATTTCTGGTTTGCATCACGTAGTAGTGTGGTACCACACTGAAACAGTCCATTAAACCTGGTTTCGCTCAATATTTTAGAGGATAACGCATGTTAGGTCTAGGTCAGTCCGGGGATTTTCACTCATCAGGCTCACATTTTCGCGTTTTTCACATACTTGTTGAACAGATCCTGGGTTTTTTCTGGTTTGGATCACGTTGTAATGTGGGACCACACTGAAACAATCAATTAAACCTGGTCTTGATAAATATTTTAGAGGATAACGCATGTTAGGTTTCGCTTAGGTCTAGGATTTGCCCCCAGCAGGCTCATACTTTCGCATATTTCTCATACTTCATGGATAGATCCTGGGCTGTTTCTGGTTTGGATCACGTAGTAATTTGGTACCACGCTGAAACAGTCAATTAAACCTGGTTTCGATCAATATTTTAGAGAATAATTCATGTTAGGTCTAGGTTAGGCCTGGGATTTTCACTCATCAGACTCATGCTTTCGCATTCTTCACATACTTGTTGAACGGATCCTGGGTTTTTTCTGGTTTGGATCACGTTGTAATGTGGGACCACACTGAAACAATCAATTAAACCTGGTCTTGATAAATATTTTAGAGGATAACGCATGTTAGGTTTCGCTTAGGTCTAGGATTTGCCCCCAGCAGGCTCATACTTTCGCATATTTCTCATACCTCATGGATAGATCCTGGGCTGTTTCTGGTTTGGATCACGTAGTAATTTGGTACCACACTGAAACAGTCGATTAAACCTGGTCTTGATAAATATTTTAGAGGATAACGCATGTTAGGTCTGGGATAGGTATGGGATTTGCCCTCATCAGACTCTTACTTTCGCACACTTCACATACTCTTTGAACAGATCCTGGGTTATTTTCTGGTTTGGATCACGTAGTAATGTGGGACCACACTGAAACAGTCCATTAAACCTGGTTTGGATCAATATTTTAGAGGATAACGCATGTTTGGTCTAGGTTAGCCCTGGGATTTTCACTCATCAGACTCATACTTTCGCATTCTTCTTATACTTGTTGAACTGATCCTGGGTTTTTTCTGGTTTGGATCACGTAGTAATGTGGTACCACACTGAAACAGTCGATTAAACCTGGTTTCGATCAATATTTTAGAGGATAACGCAAGTTAAGTCTGGGATTGGTCTGGGATTTGACCTCATCAGACTCATACTTTCGCACACTTCACATACTCGTTGAACAGATCCTGGGTTATTTTCTGTTTTGGATCACATAGTAATGTGGTACCAGACTGAAACAGTCGATTAAACCAGGTTTCGATCAATATTTTTGAGGATAACGCATGTTAGGTCTGGGATAGGTCTGGGATTTGCCCTCATGAGACTCATACCTACGCACACTTCACATACTCGTTGAACAGATCCTGGGTTATTTTCTGGTTTGGATCACATAGTAATGTGGTACCAAACTGAAACAGTCGACTAACCTAGGTTTCGATCAATATTTTTGAGGATAGCGCATGTTAGGTCTAGGTTACGCCTGGGATTTTCACTCATCAGACTCATACATTCGCATTCCTTACTTACTTGTTGAACGGATCCTGGTTTTTTTCTGGTTTGTATCACGTAGTAATGTGGTACCACACTGAAACAGTCCATTAAACCTGGTTTGGATCAATATTTTAGAGGATAACGCATGTTAGGTATAGGTTAGCCCTGGGATTTTCACTCATCAGACTCATACTTTCGCATTCCTCACATACTTGTTGAACGGATCCTGTGTTTTTTCTGGTTTGGATCACGTAGTTATGTGGGTCCACACTGAAACATTCAATTAAACCTGGTTTCGATCAATATTTTAGAGGATAACGCAAGTTAGGTCTGGGATAGGTCCGGGATTTGCCCTCATCAGGCTCATACTTTCGCACACTTCACATACTCGTTGGACAGATCCTGGGTTATTTTCTGGTTTGGATCACATAGTAATGTGGTACCACACTGAAACAGTCGATTAAACCAGGTTTCGATCAATATTTTTGAGGACAACGCATGTTAGTTCTAGGTTAGGCCTGGGATTTTCACTCGTCAGACTCATACTTTCGCATTCTTCACATACTTGTTGAACTGAAACTGGGTTTTTTTCTGGTTTGGATCACGTAGTAATGTGGTTCCACACTGAAACAGTCGGTTAAACCTGGTTTCGATCAATATTTTAGTGGATAACGCAAGTTAGGTCTGGGATAGGTCTGGGATTTGCCCTCATCAGACTCATACCTACGCACACTTCACATACTCGTTGAACAGATCCTGGGTTATTTTCTGGTTTGGATCACATAGTAATGTGGTACCAAACTGAAACAGTCGATTAAACCAGGTTTCGATCAATATTTTTGAGGATAACGCATGTTAGGTCTAGGTTAGGCCTGGGATTTTCACTCATCAGACTCATACTTTCGCATTCCTCACATACTTGTTGAACGGATCCTGTGTTTTGTCTGGCTTGTATCACGTAGTAATGTGGTACCACACTGAAACAGTCAATTAAACCAGGTTTCGATCAATATTTTGGAGGATAACGCAAGTTAGGTCTGGGATAGGTCTGGGATTTGCTCTCATCAGGCTCATTCTTTCGCATATTTCTCATACTTGATGGCTAGATCCTGAGCTTTTTCTGGATTGCATCACGTAGTAATGTAGTACCACACTGAAACAGTCAATGAAACCTGGTTTCCATCAATATTTTAGAGGACAACGCAAGTTAGGTCTAGGTAAGGCCTGAGATTTTCACTGATCAGACTCATACATTCGCATTCTTCACATACTTGTTGAACGGATCCTGGGTTTTTTCTGGTTTGGATCACGTAGTTATGTGGGTCCACACTGAAACAATCAATTAAACCTGGTCTTGATAAATATTTTAGAGGATAACGCATGTTAGGTCTGGGGTGGGGGTGGGATTTGCCCTCATCAGACTCATACTTTCGCACACTTCACATACTCGTTGAACAGATCCTGGGTTATTTTCTGGTTTGGATCACATAGTAATGTGGTACCACACTGAAACAGTCGATTAAACCAGGCTTCGATCAATATTTTTGAGGGCAACGCATGTTAGGTCTAGGTTAGGCCTGGGATTTTCACTCATCAGACTCATACTTTCGCATTCTTCACATACTCGTTGAACAGATCCTGGGTTTTTTCTGGTTTGGATCACGTAGTAATGTGGTACCACACTAAAACAGTCAATTAAACCAGGTTTCGATCAATATTTTGGAGGATAACGCAAGTTAGGTCTGGGATAGGTCTGGGATTAGCCCTCATCGGACTCATACTTTCGCACACTTCACATACTCGTTGACAAGATCCTGGGTTATTTTCTGGTTTGGATCACATAGTAATGTGGTACCAAACTGAAACAGTCGATTAAACCAGGTTTCGATCAATATTTTTGAGGATAACACATGTTAGGTCTAGGTTAGGCCTGGGATTTGACCTCATCAGACTCATACTTTCGCACACTTCACATACTTGTTGAACAGATCCTGGGTTTTTTCTGGTTTGGATCCCGTAGTAGTGTGGTACCACACTGAAACAGTCCATTAAACCTGGTTTCGCTCAATATTTTTGAGGATAACACATGTTAGGTCTAGGTTAGGCCTGGGATTTGACCTCATCAGACTCATACCTACGCACACTTCACATACTCGTTGAACAGATCCTGGGTTTTTTCTGGTTTGGATCACGTAGTAATGTGGTACCACACTAAAACAGTCAATTAAACCTGGTTTCGATCAATATTTTACAGGATCACGCAAGCTAGGTCTGGGATAGGTCTGGGATTAGCCCTCATCGGACTCATACTTTCGCACACTTCACATACTCGTTGACAAGATCCTGGGTATTTTTCTGGCTTGGATCACGTAGTAATGTGGTTCCACACTGATACAGTCGATTAAACTTGGCTTCGATCAATATTTTAGAGGATAACGCAAGTTAGGTCTGGGACAGGTCTGGGATTTGCCCTCATCAGGCTCATACTTTCGCGTTTTTCACATACTTGTTGAACGGATCCAGGGTTTTTTCTGGTTTGGTTCACGTAGTAATGTGGGTCCACACTGAAACAATCAATTAAATCTGGTCTTGATAAATATTTTAGAGGATAACGCATGTTAGGTCTGGGATAGGTCTGGGATTTGCCCTCATCAGACTCATACTTTCGCACACTTCACATACTCGTTGAACAGATCCTGGGTTACTTTCTGGTTTGGATCAGATAGTAATGTGGTACCACACAGAAACAGTCGATTAAACCAGGTTTCGATCAATATTTTAGAGGACAACGCAAGTTAGGTCTAGGTAAGGCCTGAGATTTTCACTGATCAGACTCATACTTTCGCATTCTTCTTATACTTGTTGAACCGATCCTGGGTTTTTTCTGCTTTGCATCACGTAGTAATGTGGTACCACACTGAAACAGTCGATTAAACCTGGTTTCGATCAATATTTTAGAGGATAACGCATGTTAGGTCTGGGATAGGTCTGGGATTTGCCCTCATCAGACTCATACTTTCGCATTCTTCACATACTTGTTGAACTGAAACTGGGTTTTTTTCTGGTTTGGATCACGTAGTAATGTGGTTCCACACTGAAACAGTCGGTTAAACCTGGTTTCGACCAATATTTTAGTGGATAACGCAAGTTAGGTCTGGGATAGGTCTGGGATTTGCCCTCATCAGACTCATACTTTCGCACACTTCACATACTCGCTGAACAGATCCTGGGTTATTTTCTGGTTTGGATCACATAGTAATGTGGTACCACACTGAAACAGTCGATTAAACCTGGTTTCGATCAATATTTTAGAGAATAATTCATGTTAGGTCTAGGTTAGGTCTGGGATTTGCTCTCATCAGGCTCATTCTTTCGCATATTTCTCATACTTGATGGCTAGATCCTGGGCTGTTTCTGGATTGTATGACGTAGTAATGTGGGTCCACACGGAAACAATCAATTAAACCTAGTCTTGATAAATATTTTAGAGGATAACGCATGTTAGGTCTGGGATAGGTCTGGGATTTGACCTCATCAGACTCATACTTTCGCACACTTCACATACTCGTTGAACAGATCCTGGGTTATTTTCTGGTTTGGATCACGTAGTTATGTGAGTCCACACTGAAACAATCAATTAAACCTGGTCTTGATAAATATTTTAGAGGATAACGCATGTTAGGTCTGGGATAGGTCTGGGATTTGCCCTCATCAGACTCATACTTTCGCACACTTCACATACTCCGTGAACAGATCCTGGGTTACTTTCTGGTTTGGATCACATAGTAATGTGGTACCACACTGAAACAGTCGATTAAACCAGGTTTCGATCAATATTTTTGAGGATAACGCATGTTAGGTCTAGGTTAGGCCTGGGATTCTCACTCATCAGACTCATACTTTCGCATTCTTCACGTACTTGTAGAACGGATCCTGGGCTTTTCCTGGTTTGGATCACGTAGTAATGTGGGACCACAATGAAACAGTCAATTAAACCTGGTCTTGATAAATATTTTAGAGGATAACGCATGTTAGGTCTGGGTCAGCTCTAGAATTTGCCCTCATCATGCTCATACTTTCGCATCTTTCTCATACATCATGGCTAGATCCTGGGCTATTTCTGGATTGTATCACGTAGTAATGTGGTACCACGCTGAAACAGTCGATTAAACCTGGTTTCGATCAATATTTTAGAGGATAACGCATGTTAGGTCTAGGTCAGGCCTGGGATTTTCACTCATCAGACTCATACTTTCGCATTCTTCACATACTTGTTGAACGGATGCTGGGTTTTTTCTGGTTTGGATGACGTAGTAATGTGGGTCCACACTGAAACAATCAATTAAACCTGGTCTTGATAAATATTTTAGAGGATAACGCATGTTAGGTCTGGGATAGGTATGGGATTTGCCCTCATCAGGCTCACAGTTTCGCGTTTTTCACATACTTGTTAAACAGATCCTGGGTTTTTTCTGGTTTGGATCACGTAGTAATGTGGTACCACACTAAAACAGTCAATTAAACCTGGTTTCGATCAATATTTTACAGGATCACGCAAGCTAGGTCTGGGATAGGTCTGGGATTAGCCCTCATCGGACTCATACTTTCGCACACTTCACATACTCGTTGACAAGATCCTGGGTTTTTTTCTGGCTTGGATCACGTAGTAATGTGGTTCCACACTGATACAGTCGATTAAACTTGGCTTCGATCAATATTTTAGAGGATAACGCAAGTTAGGTCTGGGACAGGTCTGGGATTTGCCCTCATCAGGCTCATACTTTCGCGTTTTTCACATACTTGTTGAACGGATCCTGGGTTTTTTCTGGTTTGGTTCACGTAGTAATGTGGGTCCACACTGAAACAATCAATTAAACCTGGTCTTGATAAATATTTTAGAGGATAACGCATGTTAGGTCCGGGATAGGTCTGGGATTTGCCCTCATCAGACTCATACTTTCGCACACTTCACATACTCGTTGAACAGATCCTGCATTATTTTCTGGTTTGGATCACATAGTAATGTGGTACCACACTGAAACATTCAATTAAACCTGGCCTTGATAAATATTTTGGAGGATAACGCAAGTTAGGTCTGGGATAGGTCTGGGATTTGCTCTCATCAGGCTCATTCTTTCGCATATTTCTCATACTTGATGGCTAGATCCTGAGCTTTTTCTGGATTGCATCACGTAGTAATGTAGTACCACACTGAAACAGTCAATGAAACCTGGTTTCCATCAATATTTTAGAGGACAACGCAAGTTAGGTCTAGGTAAGGCCTGAGATTTTCACTGATCAGACTCATACATTCGCATTCTTCACATACTTGTTGAACGGATCCTGGGTTTTTTCTGGTTTGGATCACGTAGTTATGTGGGTCCACACTGAAACAATCAATTAAACCTGGTCTTGATAAATATTTTAGAGGATAACGCGTGTTAGGTCTGGGATAGGTCTGGGATTTGCCCTCATCAGACTCATACTTTCGCACACTTCACATACTCGTTGAACAGATTCTGGGTTATTTTCTGGTTTGGATCACATAGTAATGTTGTACCACACTGAAACAGTCGATTAAACCAGGTTTCGATCAATATTTTTGAGGATAACGCATGTTAGGTCTAGGTTAGGCCTGGGATTTTCACTCATCAGACTCATACTTTCGCATTCTTCACATACTTGTTGAACGGATCCTGGGTTTTTTCTGGTTTGGATCACGTAGTAATGTGGGTCCACACTGAAACAATCAATTAAACCTGGTCTTGATAAATATTTTAGAGGATAACGCATGTTAGGTCTGGGATAGGTCTGGGATTTGCCCTCATCAGACTCATACTTTCGCACACTTCACATACTCGTTGAACAGATCCTGGGTTATTTTCTGGTTTGGATCACATAGTAATGTGGTACCACACTGAAACAGTCGATTAAACCAGGTTTCGATCACTATATTTGAGGACAACGCATGTTAGGTCTAGGTTAGGCCTGGGATTTTCACTCATCAGACTCATACTTTCGCATTCTTCACATACTTGTTGAACTGAAACTGGGTTTTTTCTGGTTTGGATCACGTAGTAATGTGGTTCCACACTGAAACAGTCGGTTAAACCTGGTTTCGATCAATATTTTAGTGGGTAACGCAAGTTAGGTCTGGGATAGGTCTGGGATTTGCCCTCATCAGACTCATACCTACGCACACTTCACATACTCGTTGAACAGATCCTGGGTTTTTTCTGGAGTGGATCACGTAGTAATGAAGTACAACACTGAAACAGTCAATTAAACCTGGTTTTCATCAATATTTTAGAGGACAGCGCATGTTAGGTCTAGGTTAGGCCTGGGATTTGCCCTGATCAGGGTCATACTTTCGCAGTTTTAACATACATGTTGACCTGATCGATGGTTTTTTCTGGTTTGTATCACATAGTAATGTGGTACCACACTGAAACAGTCGATTAAACCGGGTTTCGATCAATATTTTTGAGGATAACGCATGTTAGGTCTAGGTTAGGCCTGGGATTTTCACTCATCAGACTCATACTATCGCATTCTTCACATACTTGTTGAACGGATCCTGGGTTTTTTCTGGTTTGGATCACGTAGTTATGTGGGTCCACACTGAAACAATCAATTAAACCTGGTCTTGATAAATATTTTAGAGGATAACGCGTGTTAGGTCTGGGATAGGTCTGGGATTTGCCCTCATCAGACTCATACTTTCGCACACTTCACATACTCGTTGAACAGATTCTGGGTTATTTTCTGGTTTGGATCACATAGTAATGTTGTACCACACTGAAACAGTCGATTAAACCAGGTTTCGATCAATATTTTTGAGGATAACGCATGTTAGGTCTAGGTTAGGCCTGGGATTTTCACTCATCAGACTCATACTTTCGCATTCTTCACATACTTGTTGAACGGATCCTGGGTTTTTTCTGGTTTGGATCACGTAGTAATGTGGGTCCACACTGAAACAATCAATTAAACCTGGTCTTGATAAATATTTTAGAGGATAACGCATGTTAGGTCTGGGATAGGTCTGGGATTTGCCCTCATCAGACTCATACTTTCGCACACTTCACATTCTCGTTGAACAGATCCTGGGTTATTTTCTGGTTTGGATCACATAGTAATGTGGTACCACACTGAAACAGTCGATTAAACCAGGTTTCGATCACTATATTTGAGGACAACGCATGTTAGGTCTAGGTTAGGCCTGGGATTTTCACTCATCAGACTCATACTTTCGCATTCTTCACATACTTGTTGAACTGAAACTGGGTTTTTTCTGGTTTGGATCACGTAGTAATGTGGTTCCACACTGAAACAGTCGGTTAAACCTGGTTTCGATCAATATTTTAGTGGGTAACGCAAGTTAGGTCTGGGATAGGTCTGGGATTTGCCCTCATCAGACTCATACCTACGCACACTTCACATACTCGTTGAACAGATCCTGGGTTTTTTCTGGAGTGGATCACGTAGTAATGAAGTACAACACTGAAACAGTCAATTAAACCTGGTTTTCATCAATATTTTAGAGGACAGCGCATGTTAGGTCTAGGTTAGGCCTGGGATTTGCCCTGATCAGGGTCATACTTTCGCAGTTTTAACATACATGTTGACCTGATCGATGGTTTTTTCTGGTTTGTATCACATAGTAATGTGGTACCACACTGAAACAGTCGATTAAACCAGGTTTCGATCAATATTTTTGAGGATAACGCATGTTAGGTCTAGGTTAGGCCTGGGATTTTCACTCATCAGACTCATACTATCGCATTCTTCACATACTTGTTGAACGGATCCTGGGTTCTTTCTGGTTTGGATCACGTAGTAATGTGGTACCACACTGAAACAGTCGATTAAACGTGGTTAAGATCAATAGTTTAGAGGATAACGCATAGTTAGGTTTGGGATAGGTCTGGGATTTGACCTCATCAGACTCATACTTTCGCACACTTCACATACTCGTTGAACAGATCTTGGGTTATTTTCTGGTTTGGATCACATAGTAATGTGGTACCACACTGAAACAGTCGATTAAACCTGGTTTCGATCAATATTTTAGAGAATAATTCATGTTAGGTCTAGGTTAGGTCTGGGATTTGCTCTCATCAGGCTCGTTCTTTCGCATATTTCTCATACTTGATGGCTAGATCCTGGGCTTTTTCTGGATTGCATCACGTAGTAATGAAGTACAACACTGAAACAGGTTTCCATCAATATCTTAGAGGACAACGCAAGTTAGGTCTGGGATAGGTCTGGGATTTGACCTCATCAGACTCATACTTTCGCACACTTCACATACTCGTTGAACAGATCCTGGGTTATTTTCTGGTTTGGATCACATAGTAATGTGGTACCACACTGAAACAGTCGATTAAACCTGGTTTCGATCAATATTTTAGAGAATAATTCATGTTAGGTCTAGGTTAGGTCTGGGATTTGCTATCATCAGGCTCGTTCTTTCGCATATTTCTCATACTTCATGGCTAGATCCTGGGCTTTTTCTGGAGTGGATCACGTAGTAATGAAGTACAACACTGAAACAGTCAATTAAACCTGGTTTCCATCAATATTTTAGAGGACTGCGCATGTTAGGTCTAGGTTAGGCCTGGGATTTGCCCTGATCAGGGTCATACTTTCGCAGTTTTAACATACATGTTGACCTGATCGACGGTTTTTTCTGCTTTGGATCACGTAGTAAAGTGGCACCACACTGAAACATTCAATTAAACCTGGTCTTGATAAATATTTTAGAGGATAACGCATGTTAGGTTTGGGTTAGGTCAAGGATTTGCCCTCAGCAGGCTCATACTTTCGCATATTTCTCATACTTCATGGCTAGATCCTGGGCTGTTTCTGGATTGTATCACGTAGTACTGTGGTACCACGCTGATGCAGTCAATTAAACCTGGTTTCGATCAATATTTTTGAGGATAACGCATGTTAGGTCTAGGTTAGGCCTGGGATTCTCACTCATCAGACTCATACTTTCGCATTCTTCACATACTTGTAGAACGGATCCTGGGTATTTTCTGGTTTGGATCACGTAGTAATGTGGGACCACACTGAAACAGTCAATTAAACCTGGTCTTGATAAATATTTTAGAGGATAACGCATGTTAGGTCTGGGTCAGCTCTAGAATTTGCCCTCATCATGCTCATACTTTCGCATCTTTCTCATACATCATGGCTAGATCCTGGCCTTTTTCTGGATTGTATCACGTAGTAATGTGGTACCACGCTGAAACAGTCGTTTAAACCTGGTTTCGATCAATATTTTAGAGGACAACGCAAGTTAGGTCTAGGTAAGGCCTGGGATTTTCACTCATCAGACTCATACTTTCGCATTCTTCACATACTTGTTGAACGGATCCTGGGTTTTTTCTGGTTTGGATCACGTAGTAATGTGGGTCCACACTGAAACAATCAATTAAACCTGGTCTTGATAAATATTTTAGAGGATAACGCATGTTAGGTCTGGGATAGGTCTGGGATTTGCCCTCATCAGACTCATACTTTCGCACACTTCACATACTCGTTGAACAGATCCTGGGTTATTTTCTGGTTTGGATCACATAGTAATGTGGTACCACACTGAAACAGTCGATTAAACCAGGTTTCGATCACTATATTTGAGGACAACGCATGTTAGGTCTAGGTTAGGCCTGGGATTTTCACTCATCAGACTCATACTTTCGCATTCTTCACATACTTGTTGAACTGAAACTGGGTTTTTTCTGGTTTGGATCACGTAGTAATGTGGTTCCACACTGAAACAGTCGGTTAAACCTGGTTTCGATCAATATTTTAGTGGATAACGCAAGTTAGGTCTGGGATAGGTCTGGGATTTGCCCTCATCAGACTCATACCTACGCACACTTCACATACTCGTTGAACAGATCCTGGGTTTTTTCTGGAGTGGATCACGTAGTAATGAAGTACAACACTGAAACAGTCAATTAAACCTGGTTTTCATCAATATTTTAGAGGACAGCGCATGTTAGGTCTAGGTTAGGCCTGGGATTTGCCCTGATCAGGGTCATACTTTCGCAGTTTTAACATACATGTTGACCTGATCGATGGTTTTTTCTGCTTTGGATCACGTAGTAAAGTGGTACCACACTGAATCAGTCCATTAAACCTGGTTTGGATTAATTGTTTAGAGCATAACGCATGTTAGGTCTAGGTTAGGCCTGGGATTTTCACTCATCAGACTCATACTTTCGCATTCTTCACATACTTGTTGAACGGATCCTGGGTTTTTTCTGGTTTGGATCACGTAGTAATGTGGGACCACACTGAAACAATCAACTAAACCTGGTCTTGATAAATATTTTAGAGGACAACGTATGTTAGGTCTGGGATAGGTCTGGGATTAGCCCTCATCAGACTCATACTTTCGCATATTTCTCATACTTGATGACTAGATCCTGGGCTTTTTCTGGATTGCATCACGTAGTAATGAAGTACAACACTGAAACAGTCAATTAAACCTGGTTTCCATCAATATTTTAGAGGACAACGCATGTTAGGTCTAGGTTAGGCCTGGGATTTGCCCTCATCAGGGTCATACTTTCGCAGTTTTAACATACATGTTGACGTGATCGAGGGTTTTTTCTGCTTTGGATCATGTAGTAAAGTGGTACCTCATTGAAACAGTCCATTAAACCTTGTTTGGATCAATATTTTTGAGGATAACGCATGTTAGGTCTAGGTTAGGCCTGGGATTTTCACTCATCAGACTCATACTTTCGCATTCTTCACATACTTGTTGAACGGATCCTGGGTTTTACTGGTTTGGATCACGTAGTAATGTGGGGCCACACGGAAACAATCAATTAAACCTGGTTTCCATCAATATTTTAGAGGACAACCCATGTTAGGTCTGGGTTAGGTCTAGGATTTGCTCTCATCAGGCTCATACTTTCGCATATTTCTCATACTTCATGGCTAGATCCTGGGATATTTCTGGATTGGATCACGTAGTAATGTGGTACCACACTGAAACAGTCAATTAAACCTGGTTTCGCTCAATATTTTAGAGGATAACGCAAGTTAGGTCTGGGATAGGTCTGGGATTATCCCTCATCAGACTCATACTTTCGCACACTTCACATACTCGTTGACAAGATCCTGGGTTTTTTTCTGGTTTGGAGCACGTAGTAATGTGGTACCACACTGAAACTGTCGATTAAACCTGGTTTCGAACACTATTTTAGAAGACAATGCAAGCTAGGTCTGGGATAGGTCTGGGATTTGCCCTCATCAGGCTCAAACTTTCGCGTTTTTCACATACTTGTTGAACAGATCCTGATTTTTTTCTGGTTTGGATCACGTAGTGGTGTGGTACCACACTGAAACAGTCAATTAAACCTGGTTTCGATCACTATTTTAGCGGATAACGCAAGTTAGGTCTGGGATAGGTCTGGGATTATCCCTCATCAGACTCATACTTTCGCACACTTCACATACTCGTTGACAAGATCCGGGGTTTGTTTCTGGTTTGGATCACGTAGTAATGTGGTACCACACTAAAACTGTCGGTGAAACCTGGTTTCGATCAATATTTTAGTGGATAACGCAAGTTAGGTCTGGGATAGGTCTGGGATATGCCCTCATCAGACTCATACTTTCGCACACTTCACATACTCGTTGAACAGATCCTGGGTTATTTTCTGGTTTGGATCACATAGTAATGTGGTACCACACTGAAACAGTCGATTAAACCAGGTTTCGATCAATATTTTTGAGGATAGCGCATGTTTGGTCTGGGATAGGTCTGGGATTTGCCCTCAACAGACTCATACTTTCGCACACTTCACATACTCGTTGAACAGATCCTGGGTTGTTTTCTGGTTTGGATCACATAGTAATGTGGTACCACACTGAAACAGTCGATTAAACCTGGTTTCCATCAATATTTTAGAGGACAGCGCATGTTAGGTCTAGGTTAGGCCTGGGATTTGCCCTGATCAGGGTCATACTTTCGCAGTTTTAACATACATGTTGACCTGATCGAGGGTTTTCTCTGCTTTGGATCACGTAGTAAAGTGGTACCACACTGAAACAGTCCATTAAACCTGGTTTGGATCAATTGTTTAGAGGATAACGCATGTTAGGTCTAGGTTAGGCCTGGGATTTTCACTCATCAGACTCATACTTTCGCATTCTTCTCATACTTGTTGAACAGATCCTGGGTTTTTTTCTGGTTTGTATCACGTAGTAGTGTGGTACCACACTGAAACAGTCCATTAAACCTGGTTTGGATCAATTGTTTAGAGGATAACGCATGTTAGGTCTAGGTTAGCCCTGGGATTTTCACTCATCAGACTCATACTTTCGCATTCTTCTCATACTTGTTGAACTGATCCTGGGGTTTTTCTGGCTTGGATCACGTAGTAATGTGGTACCACACTGAAACAGTCGATTAAACCTGTTTTCGATCAATATCTTAGAGGATAACGCAAGTTAAGTCTGGGATTGGTCTGGGATTTGACCTCATCAGACTCATACTTTCGCACACTTCACATACTCGTTGAACAGATCCTGGGTTATTTTCTGGTTTGGATCACATTGTAATGTGGTACCACACTGAAACAGTCGATTAAACCAGGTTTCGATCAATATTTTTGAGGATAACGCATGTTAGGTCTAGGTTAGGCCTGGGATTTTCACTCATTAGACTCATACTTTCGCATTCTTCACATACTTGTTGAACGGATCCTGGGTTTTTTCCAGTTTGGATCACGTAGTAATGTGGTACCACACTGAAACAGTCGATTAAACCTGGTTATGATCAATATTTTAGAGGATAACGCATAGTTAGGTTTGGGATAGGTCTGGGATTTGACCTCATCAGACTCATACTTTCGCACACTTCACATACTCGTTGAACAGATCCTGGGTTATTTTCTGGTTTGGATCACATAGTAATGTGGTACCACACTGAAACAGTCGATTAAACCTGGTTTCGATCAATATTTTAGAGAATAATTCATGTTAGGTCTAGGTTAGGTCTGGGATTTGCTCTCATCAGGCTCGTTCTATCGTTATATTTCTCATACTTGATGGCTAGATCCTGGGCTTTTTCTGGATTGCATCACGTAGTAATGAAGTACAACACTGAAACAGTCAATTAAACCTGGTTTCCATCAATATCTTAGAGGACAACGCAAGTTAGGTCTGGGATAGGTCTGGGATTTGACCTCATCAGACTCATACTTTCGCGCACTTCACATACTCGTTGAACTGATCCTGGGTTATTTTCTGGTTTGGATCACATAGTAATGTGGTACCACACTGAAACAGTCGATTAAACCTGGTTTCGATCAATATTTTAGAGAATAATTCATGTTAGGTCTAGGTTAGGCCTGGGATTTTCACTCATCAGACTCATACTTTCGCATTCTTCACATACTTGTTGAACTGAAACTGGGTTTTTTCTGGTTTGGATCACGTAGTAATGTGGTTCCACACTGAAACAGTCGATTAAACCAGGTTTCGATCAATATTTTTGAGGATAACGCATGTTAGGTCTAGGTTAGGCCTGGGATTTTCACTCATCAGACTCATACTTTCGCATTCTTCACATACTTGTTGAACGGATCCTGGGTTTTTTCTGGTTTGGATCACGTAGTAATGTGGTACCATACTGAAACAGTCGATTAAACCTGGTTATGATCAATATTTTAGAGGATAACGCATAGTTAGGTTTGGGATAGGTCTGGGATTTGACCTCATCAGACTCATACTTTCGCACACTTCACATACTCGTTGAACAGATCCTGGGTTATTTTCTGGTTTGGATCACATAGTAATGTGGTACCACACTGAAACAGTCGATTAAACCTGGTTTCGATCAATATTTTAGAGAATAATTCATGTTAGGTCTAGGTTAGGTCTGGGATTTGCTCTCATCAGGCTCATTCTTTCGCATATTTCTCATACTTGATGGCTAGATCCTGGGCTGTTTCTGGATTGTATGACGTAGTAATGTGGTACCACGCTGAAACAGCGAATTAAACCTGGTTTCGATCAATATTTTAGAGGATAACGCAAGTTAGGTCTAGGGTAGGCCTGGGATTTGCCCTCATCAGGGTCATACTTTCGCAGTTTTAACATACATGTTGACCTGATCGACGGTTTTTTCTGCTTTGGATCACGTAGTAAAGTGGCACCACACTGAAACATTCAATTAAACCTGGTCTTGATAAATATTTTAGAGGATAACGCATGTTAGGTTTGGGTTAGGTCTAGGATTTGCCCTCAGCAGGCTCATACTTTCGCATATTTCTCATACTTCATGGCTAGATCCTGGGCTGTTTCTGGATTGTATCACGTAGTACTGTGGTACCACGCTGAAGCAGTCAATTAAACCTGGTTTCGATAAATATTTTAGAGGATAACGCAAGTTAGGTCTGGCATAGGTCTGGGATTCGCCCTCATCAGGCTCATACTTTCGCGTTTGTCACATACTTGTTGAACAGATCCTGGGTTTTTTCTGGTTTGTATCACGTAGTAGTGTGGTACCACACTGAAACAGTCCATTAAACCTGGTTTGGATCAATATTTAGGAGGATAACGCATGTTAGGGCTAGGTTAGCCCGGGGATTTGCACTCATCAGACTCATACTTTCGCATTCTTCTCATACTTGTTGAACTGATCCTGGGTTTTTTCTAGTTTGGATCACGTAGTAGTGTGGTACCACCCTGAAACAGTCGATTAAACCTGGTTTCGATCAATATTTTAAAGGATAACGCAAGTTAAGTCTGGGATAGCCTTTCAGCTGCAGTACGGGCTTAACGAACCCGGGGTACCCGAGTCATACACACACCGTAAGCCTCCTGTTGGTCGTCACAACGACCCATTCACAATTCCCTATTGGTTTTGTGAATGGTACGTGACGGCAGGAGGAATGGGGGTCTTGGCTTAACCGCCTGGGCCACGAGTATGGCGACTCTATAAAATCGCCCTCCAATCCTAAGCTATGGTGCGCGGCGATGGGATGCATGGTTGGGGGAGAAGGCCCAATCCCAAGCGACCACCTCCGGGGAACCTGCCGAACCCCTGGAGTATTAGGCTTACCCGGGTAAGGCGGCTCTGCCCGGGTGGACCTTTATTTCCGACCATCTCGTGGGACTATTATGGACACAGAAAATAAAATGGGGATGGGGCGGGTTTTGTCGGTTGGGGAGGACGGAGACGGGGTTGGGGTTAGGGTGGCGGCGCTCGCGCCCCACTCAGCGCCAGGTCCGGCTTCGTGGAGGGTGGAGGAGGACGACGAGACGGCGTCGGTCTCGTCCTTCTCCTCCAGCACGAGCCACATAGGCTCTAAGAGGAAGAGGACGGGGCAGGCCGTCGTCGAGGTGGGCGGGGCGATGAGCCCGTCGGTGAGGCTGAGTTGCCTCAGGGACGAGGTGACCGAGGAGATATCGGAGAGGATCTCCTCGTCCCTGAGGCGGGTGGAGAAAGTCGCCGCTGCCTGCGCCTTTAAGGGGCAGAAAAGCGGTGGCGCGGAGGCCCTGAAGGCCGCGGCGGAGGAAATGAGGGAGGCGGCGCGGGAGCTCAGAAGGCGGAACGCCCGTCTGCAGCTCCTGTTGGAGGAGGAGCGACAGGGGAGGAGGAGGGCAGAGGCGCTGTGGAACAGCGCGGCCCTCCCTCCCATCCTCCCTCCTCCTCCACCGCCGCGTCCCTCGGCGGAGGTAAATAAGCGGAGTCCGGCGGCAGTGGTGCGGGGCACCGCGGGCCCCTCCACCCGCACTCCGCCCGTGAAGAAGTCCCCGTCCTCCTCAGAAGACGATCTTCTGAGGAGAATTGGGGACATGATTGATGGCAAGCTGGCCGCCTTCCGGGAGGAGCTCCTCGCCGGAAGAGCGGTCAGCAGGAAGGTGGTGCCTCCCCGACCTGTTCCGGTACAGTCGGGGAAGGCAAAGAAGGGCGGAGTGAAGGCTCCGCCCAGCGTTGCGGCACCAGGGCCCCGGGTCGCGACCCCCAAGGGCGGTGGTGTACCCGTGGTCGCGGTGGTCGCGTCCTCCACAGCACCCTCCCAAGGGGGGGTGGCGTGGAGTGAGGTGGTGGGGCGGAAGGCGAAGCGGGCGGCGAGGAAGGCCTCGCAACCGCAGCCTCCGCCTCCACCGCCGGCGGCCAAGGTAAAGGCCGCGAAGGTCGGGAAGGCACGACCAGGTCGTCCCCCAAAAACGGCAGCGGTGACGCTGACCGTTGCGCAGGGGGGCGACCTGACCCTCGCGGAGGCGATGCGGCTCGCCAGGGAGAATATCTCCCTGGAAGAGCTGGGCATCGCCTCCGTGAGGGCGAAGAGGGCCGTGACCGGGGGTCTCTTGCTGGAGATCCCCGGTGCAGAAAGCGGCGCGAAGGCGGATCGTCTCGCCCAGAGTCTCCGGGAGCAGCTGGGCGAGCGAGGTGTCCGGGTCGCCCGGCCCACGAAGCGCACGGAGATGCGCGTTTGTGGGCTGGACGACTCGGTCAGCGCACAGGATGTGTCCCGTGCCCTTGCGAGGGCGGGGGACTGTCCTGTGGAGGACGTGCGGATCGGAGAGATCCGCAGGTCGCCCTCCGGCCTCGGGTCGGTGTGGGCCCGGTGCCCCCTCTCCGCCGCCCGTAAGGTGGCGGAATCCGGGAGGGTGTTGGTGGGGTGGGTTTCGGCGCGAGTGGAAATCCTCGCGCCGCGCCCGCTCCAGTGTCACCGCTGCCTCGAATTGGGGCACGTGAGGCAGTGGTGCACCTCGCCGGTGGACCGCAGCGGTCAGTGTTACCGCTGCGGTGCCAAAGAGCACCGTGCGAGCCAGTGCTCGGCGGCCCCCCACTGCCCGCTGTGTGCGGACATGGGGAGGCCAGCCGATCACAGGGTGGGGAGCAAGAAGTGCTCCCCCCCCTCCCGGAAGGAGAGGAAGAGGCGGGCTGCACCGGCTCCGGTGCCGAGGGCGGTGGCATCGTCCTCCATGGAGGTGGACGGTGCTACGGGGACGGACGGCCGGGAGGAGGCTGGCGCGGCCATTAATTAATGCCGCCCCGCCTCCTCCTCCAGGCCAACCTCAACCACTGCCGCGCGGCACAGGACTTGATGTCCCAAGTCCTCGCGGAGTGGGGGGTTGGCCTGGCGGTCGCCGCCGAGCCGTACCGCGTCCCTGATCACCCTCATTGGGTGGGCGACGCGGACGGCTTGGTGGCGACGGTATGGGGAGGGGGCGACGGGTCCCCACCGTTGTCCTTGTTGGAGCGTGGTCGGGGATTCGTCGCCGTGGACTGGGGGGGAGTCGCTGTGGTGGGGTGCTACATTTCGCCCCGTAGCGGTCACGCTGCGTTCGAGCTGTACTTGGCCGAGGTCGCGGCATGCGTGCAGCGCTACGCGGCCCGGCCGGTGCTGGTCCTGGGGGATTTTAATGCCAAGTCGGTGGCTTGGGGATCCCCCAGGACCTCCGTTCGCGGCGGGATCCTGGGCGATTGGGCGGCGGGGCTCGACCTCCGGGTATTGAACCGGGGGTCGGAGCACACATGCGTGCGGCGATATGGGGGGTCCATCGTGGATGTTGGATTCGCGACCCCCAACGCCGTGCGCATGGTGTCGGGTTGGCACGTGGTCGCGGGGGCAGAGACACTCTCCGATCACCGGTACATCCGGATGGAGGTCTCTGCCGCCGCGAGTGCATCCCGACACGGCCGCCTGCGTGGCACCCCACCACGCCGCTGGGCGCTTCGGCGCCTGGACAAGGACGCCCTGATGGCAGCTGCCCTCGCTGCAACTTGGCCGCAGGGAGCGGCCGAGTTGCCGAGCATAGAGGAGGAGGTCGCCCGGCTCGGAGCATTGGTCGCGGGTATTTGCGACGCGGCGATGCCTCGGGTCGGGCGGGCTTCCCCTCGCCGGGCGGTGTACTGGTGGTCGGACGCGATCGCGGAGTTGCGAGTCGCGACTGTCCGCGCCCGACGCCAGTACACCCGCGCGCGCCGTCGTCAACGTACAGGCGACGGCGTGGCGCGAGCGAGGGCAGCTGATGACCTGTATGGAGCATACCGCGTGGCGCGGGTTGCTCTGCAGGTCGCCATCAAACGGGCCAAGACCCAGGCATGGAAGGAGCTCCTCCAGACCCTTGATGACGATCCATGGGGGCGCCCATATAAGGTGGTGCTGAATAAGCTCCGCCCGTGGGCGCCCCCCGTCACCGAGGGTCTTGACCCCCGGCTGCTGGAGGACGTGGTCAATACACTCTTCCCAATTGGGGAGAGGGGACCGCGTCCTCCGGCGGCGGCGGCTGTCCCAGTGGAGTGGACGGCCGAGCTGGGGGTCACGCAGGAGGAGCTGGCAGCGGCCATCAGACGGCTCGGGGTTCGTAACACGGCCCCGGGTCCGGATGGTGTGCCCGGCCGGGTTTGGGTCTTGACCCAGGGCGTCCTTGGGGCCGACCTCAGGCGGTTGTTCGACCGCTGCCTGAGGGACGGGCGATTCCCCCCCAGTTGGAAGGTGGCGAGGATGGTCCTCCTCCGGAAGGAGGGTCGGCCCGCGGAGTCTCCCTCCGCATACCGGCCCATTTGTCTCCTCGACGAGGTGGGCAAGCTCTTCGAGCGTGTGATTGCTGCCCGCCTCGTCGAGCACCTGTCGCGGGGTGATCCCGGTCTGGCCGACTGCCAGTTCGGTTTCCGGGGGGGCCGATCGACTATCGACGCGATAGGTCGTGTGAGGGCCCTCTCGGAGGCGGCCGTCTCCCGGGGAGGGGTGGCATTGGCAATATCCTTGGATATTGCCAATGCCTTTAACACCCTCCCCTGGGAAGAGATAAGGAGGGGACTCGAATATCATCGAGTCCCCCCTTGTCTCAGGGCGGTCGTCGGGGGTTATCTCCGCGGCAGGTGGATCGAGTATCCGGGCCGGGATGGTGATATGCGGAGGGAGGTGTACTGCGGTGTTCCGCAGGGGTCGGTCCTCGGGCCACTCCTGTGGAACATCGCGTACGACTCGGTGTTGCGGGCCGGCCTCCCCGACGGCGTCAGCACGGTGTGTTATGCGGATGACACACTGGTGCTGGCCGTCGGGGCGCACTGGGGGAGCGCCATGCGTCGCGCGGAGGAGGGGTCGCAACGCGTCGTCGACCGGATCAGGGGGATGGGGATGACGGTGGCGGTCCATAAGACCGAGGTGATTGCGTTTCATTCACCTCGGCAGGATCCGCCATCCCCTCTGATTCGGGTGGGTGGGGCTGACATCGAGGTGAAGCCCCAGATCAGGTATCTAGGGCTGATCCTCGATAGCCACTGGCGTTTCGAGAAGCATTTCCGCTGCCTGGTCCCCCGGTTGGAAAGGATGGTTGCGGCTCTGGGCCGGATCCTGCCCAACCTGGGGGGCCCGGCGGGCCGAGTTCGTCGCCTCTATGTGGCAATGGTCCAGTCGGTGGCCCTATACGGGGCCCCCGTCTGGGCGGACGACCTGGCTGCCTCCCGGCGCAGCATGACTATGCTGCGTCGGGTGCAGAGGCGCATGGCGCTCAGGGTCGTCCGCGGGTATCGGACCGTGTCACATGAGGCGGCGACGGTTCTAGCGGGGATGCCGCCCATGGACCTGCTCGCGCGGTCGCACGCGGTGATGTACCGGCACCGCGTCGACCGACGCGCGGGGGTGGGGGCGGTCCCGGGCGGGCAGGAACCTGCTTGGGGCGATTTGAGGCGCCAGGCCCGGCAGTCCGTGTTGCTCGCGTGGCAGGAGCGGCTGGCTCTGCCAACCGCGGGGCACCGGACTGTCGGGGCTGTTCGGCCACTCCTGAAGGAGTGGCTGGACAGAGGCCATGGCAGCCTCACCTACCGGCTGGCACAGGTATTTTCCGGGCATGGCAGCTTCGGAAGATACCTGTGCCGGATAGGGAAGGAGCCGACGGCGCGTTGCTGCCACTGCGACGCTGAGCAGGACACGGCGGATCATACCCTGGAGGTATGCCCCGCGTGGGAGGGGGAGCGCCGTGTCCTGGTCGGCGTCGTCGGGCGGGATGTCTCGCTGCCGGGCGTGGTGCGCGCCATGCTCGGCAGCGAGGAGAAGTGGAGGGCCGTGGCCTCCTTCTGCGAGAACGTAATGTTGCAGAAGGAGGCCGCGGGGAGGGAGCGCGAGCTTCAGCGGCGCACTGAAGCTCGCGCTCGTGCGGTGGCCCGAGGTCGTCGCCCGGTCGCGAGGCGTCGCGGGCGGCCGCCTCGGCGTGGCGGATGACCTAGGCTGGGAGGGGGGTCCTGAGGGGACCCTCCTCCCGCCAGGCGGCGCCGGGTCGGACCGGTTGGGGGTAGGAGTGCCTCCCCCTACCGGTCCGACGCAAGGGGAGGCACCCTCGGCGGTCTGGTGCGGCCATGAACGCCCGGCCGCCGAGGGGTGGAAACGGGGACGCGGGCGGTTGCGAGTTGGGGCTCGCAGCCGCCACTAAACGCGGCCCCGGGACGGATAGCGGCGGGATGGAGTGGCCCCGTCCCGCCGCTATGAGGCAGTGTGTCTACTGGGGGGACCGATTGTCCCCCCGGGGGATGGGCGCGAAAGCGCGGGCACGGGGAGGATACCGGAAGAATGCTTCGAGCGATTCCCGGTATCCTCCCAAAGCGTGCCGAAGGGTCACCGTGGGGTTTTTAGTGGGTAGGTCCCGCGCCTGTCGTTGTACGGGCGCGGGGAATCCCACACACCCCTCCCACCTCTCCCCAAGGAGGTGGGAGGGAGTCTTTCGAAGATTTTCCCCACGACAAAAAAAAAAAAAAAAAAAAAAAGTTAAGTCTGGGATTGGTCTGGGATTTGACCTCATCAGACTCATACTTTCGCATCTTTCTCATGCATCATGGCTAGATCCTGGGCTATTTCTGGATTGGATCACGTAGTAATGTGGTACTACACTGAAACAGTCAATTAAACCTGTTTTCGCTCAATATTTTTGAGGATAACGCATGTTAGGTCTAGGTTAGGCCTGGGATTTTCACTCATCAGACTCATACTTTCGCATTC